>NC_090692.1:357563-544349 GCF_013368605.1 Nyctibius grandis
CGGCGGCGCCGGCGCTTCTTATTGGTCGGAAACGCCCCTTAGTAGCATTCTGCGTCCTGATTGGACCGGAGCGGACGAGCCCTGCGTTTACCGCGTTCTATTGGCTGCTTCTCGGAGGCCACGCCCCCCAGCCACCCGACCCTTGACCCCCCTCACCCTATAGGGGTCCCGACCCCCCCATCCCTCTAGGGACCCCAAGACACCCCCCCTCACCCTATAGGGCTCCCTGACCCCCCACCCCCCCTATAGGGACCCCAAGACACCCCCCCGCACCCTATAGGGGTCACTGAGCCCCCCCCCCCCCCCCCACCCTATAGGGACCCCAAGACACCCCCCCCCACCCTATAGGGGTCACTGAGCCCCCCCCTCACCCTATAGGGACCCCAAGACACCCCCCCCCACCCCATAGGGGCCCCTGACCCCCCCTCACCCCCTTTAGAGACCCCAAGACACCCCCCCTCACCCTACAGGGCTCCCTGAGCCCCCCCCACCCCTATAGGGACCCCAAGACTCTCCCCCCCCCTCATAGCCTATAGGGCCCCCTGCCCCCCCCCCATACATACCTCAGCTCCTCCCCCAGCCCCACAGCGACCCCCCACCAAGGCAGGACCCCACCCACCCCAGGACCCCCCACCCCATTCCAGGGGGGTCCCACCCCCCCCCCAAACCAGGCCAGAGACAGGGGGGGGGCCGGTACATCCTTTATTGGGGAGATAACCCCCATGGGGGAGCGAGGGGGGGTCCCCACCCCAACAGCCCCCCCCCAAATCACTCCAGGGGGGGGGCAGACAGCAGGCAATAATAAGGGGAAGGGGGCAAAGGGCCCCCCCCCTTACAGTTGGGGGGGGGGGACACCCCCCTCTTCCTCCAGCCCCCCCCCCAGGCACCCCAAAACCAGTCCTGGGGTGGGGGGGACACACGCAACGTCCCCCCCCAACACGTGAGGGGGGGGGCAGGAGAACGCAACAGAGGCCCCAACCCTCAATAAAGTGCCAAATTCTTTCGCTGAAACCCCCCCATCCTTTGGGGGGGCACCCCAAATCTGGGGGGGGACCCTAAATCCGGGGGGGGGAAGGAGATCCAGCAGCCCCCAGCCCCCAAAGCAGGGGGGCTCGGGGTGTATAAGGCCATAAATGTGCCCCCCCCTCCTCGCTGTACCCACAGTCTCATTCACAGTGTTCGGTGGGGGGGGTCACGGCGTGGTTGGGGGGGCTCGGGGGGGCCCCACGGAGCGGGGTGGGGGGGTAAATCCTCCCTCCCCCCCCTTTTCCTTACCCCGTGCCGAAACGTCGCCGGGAAAAAGCCGGAGCGCGGCGTCCCCTGCGTGTCCCCCCCCCACCCCGGGGGTTTTTGGGGGGTGCAGGGGGGGGGTCTCGTGTCCTGTGCCCCCCCGGGGCTCAGCAGAGGCTGAAGACGGAGGGCGCCTGCGCGCGGTACTTCTCGTGGAAGCTCTTGAGGAGGGGGACGAGGTTGGGAAGGGGGGGCGGAAGGAGGCGTCCGCTTCCCAGCAGTGCTGGAGCAGCCGGTAGATCTGGGGGGGGCACGGGGGGGGCACGGGGGGGACGGGAGCTGGGGAGAGCTCCGACTCCCTCCCTCGCCCTTTTTTCCCCTTCCTTCCCACATTTTTCCCCTTCCCTCCCCATTTTCCTTTCCCACTTTTCCCCTTCCCCTTTCCCTCCTCATTTTCCCCTTCCCTTCCCCACTTTCCTCTTCCCTTCCTCATTTTTTCCTATTTTTCCCTTTCCTCTCCATCTTCTTCCTTCCCCCCTTTTCCTCTCCTTCCACTTCCCCACTTTCTCTTCCTTCCCTTTCTCTACTCTTCCCCCTTCCCCTCCCCATTTTCCCCCTCCCCTTCCCCACTTCTTCCCCTTCCTTCCCCTTTTTCCCCCTTCCCACTTTTCTTCTCCCCTTTTCCCATTTTCCCCTTCTCTTTCCCCATTTTCCTCCTTCCCCTTCCCCACTTTCCTCTTCCTCCCCATTTTCCTCTCCCCTTCCCACTTTTTCTTCTTCCCCTTCTCCCCACCCTTCGCCTTCCCATTTTCCTCCTTCCCCACTCTTCCCCTTCCCTCCCTATTTTTCCCCTTCTCCACTTTCCTTCTTCCCCTCCTCACTTTTTCCTTCCCTCCCATTTTCCCCTTCCTCCCCTTTTTCACCCTTCCCTTCCAATTTTTCCCCTTCCCTTTCCCCATTTTCCTCCCCTTCCCCACTCTTCCCCTTCCCTCCTCCACTTTTCCCCCTTCCCTTCCCCATTTTTACCTTCCCACTTTTCCCCTTCCCCATTTTTACCTTCCCACTTTTCCCCTTCCCCATTTTTCTCCTTCCCTTTCCCCATTTTTCCTTTCCCTCCCCATTTCCCCGTCCCCAATCTTCCCCTTCCCTCCCCTTTTTCCCCATTTTTCCCTTCCCTCCCCATTTTTCTCCTTCCCTTTCCCCAATCTTCCCCTTTCCTCCCCTTTTTTCCCCCTACCCTTCCCCACTTTTCCCCCCTCCCTTCCCCATTTTCCCTTCCCTCCCCATTTTTCCCCCTCCCTTCCCCATTTTTCCCCTTCCTCCCCATTTTTCTCCTTCCCGTTCCCCATTCCCCCCCCCTTCCCCACTTTTCCCCTTCCCTTCCCCATTTCTCCCCTCCCTTCCCCCTTTCCCCCCTCCCCTCCCCATTTCCCCCCCTCCCCTCCCCATTTCCCCCCCTTCCTCCCCCACTTCCCCTTCCCCTCACCTCGCAGGGACAGTCCTTGGGGCCCGGCAGCCTCCTGCCCCTCTCCAGCAGCTCGATCAGCCGCAGCACCGTCATCTGCCCCTGCGTCGCCCCGATCATCTCGATGAACTTCTATGGGGGGAAAAAAATAACCCCAAACCAGGAAAACGAGTCAGGGACAACCCCCGTCGCGGGGGAAACGGGGTGGGGGGCGCGGGACTCACGGCGGGGGGGCTCTGGGCGGGGTCGCAGCGGGTCAGCAGCTCGTAGAGCGTCACCCCGAAGGACCAGACGTCGGAGGCGTAGTAGAACTTACACTCCTTGAGGCACTCCACGGCGTACCTGGGGGGGAAGGGGAAAAGTGGGGAGGGGAAGGGGAAAAGTGGGGAAGAGGAGGGGAAAAGTGGGGAAGAGGAGGGGGAAAAAGGGGAGGGAAGGGGAAAAGTGGGAAAAGGGGAGGAAAATGGGGAAGGGGAAAGGTGGGGAGGGAAGGGGAAAGAGAAGAAGTGGGAAGGGGAAGAGTGGGGAAGGGGAAGAGTGGGGAGGGAAGGGGAAAGAGAAGAAGTGAGAAGGGGAAGAGTGGGGAAGGGGAGGGGGGAAATGGAGAGGGAACGGGGAAGAGTAGAGAAAGGGAGGGAAGAGAAGAAGTGGGGAAGGGAAGGGAAGAGGAAAAGAGGGAAAGGAGAAAAATGGGGAAGGGGAAGGAGAAAAATGGGGAAGGGGAAAATTGGGGAGGGAATGGGAAGAGTGGGGAAGGGGAGGAAAATGGGGAAGGGGAAGAGTGGGGAGGGAAGGGGAATGAGAAAAAGTGGGAAGGGGAATGAGAAAAAGTGGGAAGGGAAGAGGAAAAGTGGGGAAGGGGAGAGGGAAAAATGGGAGGGAAGGGGAAGAAGTGGGGAAGGGGAAGGGAAGAGGAAAAGAGGAAAAGGAGAAAAAGTGGGGAGGAAGGGGAAGGGGAAAAAGTGAGGAGGGGAAGGAGAAAAGTGGGGAAGGGGAAAACGGGGAGGGAAGGGGAAGAGTGGGGAAGGGGAAGGGAAGAGAGGAAGAGGGAAAGGGGAAGGATGAAAATGGGGAAAGGGAGAAGTGGAAAAGGGGAGAAGAAAAGTGGAGAAGGGGGGAAAAGAGGAAGGAAGGGAAAGAAGTGAGGAAGGGGAGGGGGAAAAATGGGGAGGGGAAGAGTGGGGAAGGGGAGGAGGAAAAATGGGGAAAGGGAAGGGGAAAAGTGGGAAAAGGGGAGTAGAAAAGTGGGGAAGGGGGAAAAAGAGGAAGAAAGGGGAAGAAGTGGGGAAGGGGAGGGGAAGAGTTGGGAAGGGAAAGAAAATGGGGAAGGGGAAGGAGAAAAAGTGAGAAGGGGAGGAGGAAAAATGGGGAGGGAGGAGGAAAAGTGGGAAAGGGGAAGGAGGAAAATGGGAAAGGGGAGGGGAAAATGGGAAAAGTGGAGAAGAAAAGTGGGGAAGGGGAAAAAGGGGAAGGAAGGGGAGGGGGAAATGGGGAGGGAAGAGGAGAGGGGGAGGGCGCTGACCAGAAGACGGGGCTGTCGCCGTCCTCGCACACGCGGTAGTACTCGTGGCCCTCGGGGATGGCCTTGGCCAAGCCGAAGTCCCCGATCTTCACCACGTTCTCGTTCTCCAGCAGCACGTTGCGGGCGGCCAGGTCCCGGTGGATGTAGTGCAGGGAGTGCAGGTAGGCCATGCCCTGGGGAAAGGGGGGGTCAGGGGCAGTTGGGGGGGGGCTGGAGCCATTTTAGGGGGGCTGGAGCCATTTTAGGGGGGGTTAGAGCCATTTGGGGGGGGTCAGAGCCATCTTAGGGGGGGTTAGAGCCATTTTGGGGGTGTTAGAGCCAACTTAGGGGGGGTTAGAGCCATTTGGGGGGGGTCAGAGCCATCTTAGGGGGGGTTAGAGCCATTTTGGGGGTGTTAGAGCCATCTTAGGGGGGGGTCAGAGCCATTTTAGGGGGGGTCAGAGCCATTTGGGGGGGTGTTGGAGCCATTTGGGGGGTGTCAGAGCCATTTGGGGGGTGTCAGAGCCATTTTAGGGGGGGTTAAAGCCATTTTACAGGAGTTGGAGCCATTCGGGGGGAGGTTAAAGCCATTTTCGGGGGGGTTACAGACATTTTGGGGGTGTCAGAGCCATCTTAGGGGGGGTTAGAGCCATTTTGGGGTGTTAGAGCCATTTGTGGGGGGGTCAGAGCCATTTTAGGGGGTGTCAGAGCCATTTGGGGAGGTGTTGGAGCCATTTGGGGGGGTCAGAGCCATCTTAGGGGGGGTCAGAGCCATTTTAGGGGGGTTACAGACATTTTGGGGGTGTCAGAGCCATCTTAGGGGGGGTTAGAGCCATTTTGGGGGTGTTAGAGCCAACTTAGGGGGGTTAGAGCCATTTTGGGGGTGTTAGAGCCATCTTAGGGGGGGTCAGAGCCATTTGTGGGGGGGTCAGAGCCATTTGTGGGGGGGTCAGAGCCATTTGGGGGGTGTCAGAGCCATTTTAGGGGGGGTTAAAGGCATTTTACAGGAGTTGGAGCCATTTGGGGGGTGTCAGAGCCATTTGGGGGGAGGTTAAAGCCATTTTAGGGGGGGTTAAAGCCATTTTATGGGAGTTGAAGCCATTTGGGGGGAGGTTAAAGCCATTTTAGGGGGTGTTGGAGCCATTTTGGGGGGGTCAGAGCCATTTTTGAAGGGGTTAGAACCATTTTGGAGGGGTTAGAGCCATTTTAGGGGCGTCAGAGCCATTTGGGGGGGTGTTAGAGCCATTTGGGGGGTGTCAGAGCCATTTGGGGGAGGTTAAAGCCATTTTAGGGGGGGTTAAAGCCATTTTAGGAGGGGTTAAAGCCATTTTACAGGAGTTGGAGCCATTTGGGGGGAGGTTAAAGCCATTTTAGGGGGCGTCAGAGCCATTTTAGGGAGGTTGGAGCCATTTGGGGGGCTGCTAGAGCCCATTGGGGGGGGCTCAGAGCCATTTTGGGGGGGTTAAAGCCATTTGGGGGGTGTTAAGAGCCATTTTGGGGGGGGTGTCAGAGTCCCCCAAGGAGAAGCCGGGGAAGGCTGAGGCTTCACCTCGCAGATCTGCTGGGCGAAGAGCAGGATGTGGGCCAGGCCGACGTTGTGCTTGGGCAAGTAGTCACGCAGGCTGCCCAGCGGCACGTACTCCATGATGAGCTGCACAATCTTCTCTCCTGGAGGAGGAGGAAGGCGGCGTGTGAGAGAGGGGAACAACCCAGAGACACCCCAAACCCCTCCGCCAGGAAACCCCTCCGCCCCCAGCCACCAAAAAACGTGGGGAATTGGGTTTTTAGCCCCATTTTAGCGTCTCTGCGGCAGCACCGTGTGCTCGGGCTCTGCTTTTGGCGTTCAACGAGGGGGAAAACCCGCGTGGGGAGCGACGGCGCTGGCCCCCGAAGCCACCGCGTGTCCCCACCTTACCCTGCTCGCTGCAGCACCCCTTGTACTTCACGATGTTTTCGTGATAGAGCGTCTTGAGGATGTCGATCTCCCTCTTCCAGCTGGCGAGGAGCTGCTGGCTGCAGCCGGACTTGAGCGATTTCACCGCCACCATCTCCCCGGTGCCGTCGTTCGTGGGGTCGTAGCAATACAGACTCACCTTCCCGAAGTGACCCTGCCGAGGAACCCGCACAGAAGCTCAAATCCTGCCCAGGAGAAGCTTTCCCCGACTCCCCCCACCCCAAAAAAAGGCCTTGAGCCACCCTCGGGATCGTTATCGGCTCCCCCTGCTTCTTCCAAAGGCCCCAACCTTCTTCCAAAGGCCCCAACCTTCTTCCAGAGGCCACAACCTTCTTCCGAAGTTCATAAACTCATTCCAAAGACCCCAAATTCCTTCCAAAGGCCCCAAAACTTCTTCCAAAGGCCCCAAAACTCCTTCCAAAGTTCATAAAATTCTTCCAAAGGCCCCAAAGTCCTTCCAAAGGCCCCAAAACTTCTTCCAGTGGCCCCAAACTCCTTCCAAAGTTCATAAAATTCTTCCAAAGGCCCCAAACTCCTTCTGAAGGCCCCAAACTCCTTCTGAAGGTCCCAAACTTCTTCCAATGGCCCCAAACTCCTTCCGAAGGCCCCAAACTCCTTCCAATGGCCCCAAACTCCTTCCAATGGCCCCAAACTCCTTCCGAAGGCCCCAAACTCCTTCCAGTGGCCCCAAACTCCTTCCAGTGGCCCCAAACTCCTTCCAGTGGCCCCAAAACTTCTTCCAGTGGCCCCAAAACTTCTTCCAAAGGCCCCAAAACTCCTTCCAAAGGCCCCAAAACTCCTTCCAAAGGCCCCAAAACTCCTTCCAAAGGCCCCAAAACTTCTTCCAGTGGCCACAAATTCCTTCCAGTGGCCACAAACTCCTTCCAGTGGCCCCAAAACTTCTTCCAAAGGCCCCAAAACTTCTTCCAGTGGCCACAAACTCCTTCCAGTGGCCACAAAACTTCTTCCAAAGGCCCCAAAACTTCTTCCAGTGGCCCCAAACTCCTTCCAATGGCCCCAAACTCCTTCCAATGGCCCCAAACTCCTTCCAATGGCCCCAAACTCCTTCCAAAGTTCATAAAATTCTTCCAAAGGCCCCAAACTCCTTCCACAGGCCCCAAACTCCTTCCAATGGCCACAAATTCCTTCCAGAGGCCCCAAACTCCTTCCAAAGGCCCAAAACTCCTTCCAAAGGCCCCAAAACTTCTTCCGAAGGCCCCAAAACTTCTTCCGAAGGCCCCAAACTTCTTCCGAAGGCCACAAACTCCTTCCAGTGGCCACAAACTCCTTCCAGTGGCCACAAAACTCCTTCCAAAGGCCCCAAACTCCTTCCACAGGCCCCAAACTCCGTGTCCCCCCCCTGCAGGAGCCCGGAGCTGGACGCAGAATTTCGAGGTTTTGTCCCAAGAAGGGCACTCACCTCCCCCAGCTCCCGGATCTTTTTCAGGTAACGCTTCTGAAAGACGGTGGGATCCGACACCGGGAAGTCGGGGTTCACCGAGGTGACGTCGAGAAGGTCTGGGAGAGAAGGGGGGTGCAGGGGAGAGCCTTTTCTTTTCACGTTTTTTCCTTCTTTTTCCCTTTTTTACTTTCTTTTTCCCCATTTTTGGCCTTTTTTGTCCTTTTTTTCTTTTCTTTCCCCTTTTTGCCTTCTTTGGCCTTTCTTTTTTGCCTTTTTTTTCCACTTTTTTCCCTTTTTTAACCTTTCTTTCCCCTTTTTTCCCTTTTGTTTTCCCTTCTCTTTACCTTTTTTCCCTTTCTTGCCTTTTCCCTTTTTTCTCCCTTTTTTACCTTTTCCTGCCCCTTTTTGCCTCTTTTGGCCCTTTTTTTGCCATTTCTTTTCCCTTTTTTTACCTTCTTTCCCCCCTTTTTTGGCCTTTACCTTTTCTTTCCCTTTTTGCCTTTTTTGGCCTTTTTTTTTGCCTTTCCTTCCCCTTTTTGCCTCTTTTTTTTCCCATTTCTTTTCCCCTTTTTACCCTCTTTTGCCTTTTCTTTCCCCTTCACCTTTTTTGCCCTTTTGCCTTTTCTTTTCCCTTTTTACCTTCCCTCCCCCTTTTTCCCTTTTTTTCCCCTTTTTCCCTTTTCTTTCCCCTTTTTGAACTTTTTTCCTTTTGTTTTTTTAACCTTTCTTTTCCCTTTGTTTTTCAACCTTTTTTCCTTTCATTTTTTAACCCTTTTTCCTTTTTTAACCTTTTTTCCTTTCATTTTTTAACCCTTTTTCCTTTTTTAACCTTTTTTCCTTTCATTTTTTAACCCTTTTTCCTTTTTTAACCTTTTTTCCTTTCATTTTTTAACCCTTTTTCCTTTTTTAACCTTTTTTCCTTCTTTAACCTCTTTCCTTTTTGCTTTTTAACCTTTTTGCTCTTTTCTAACCTTTTTTTTTTTAACTCTTTCCCCCCCCCATCATAAACAAGAGCATCTCTGCAGCTACCCCCACCCCATCTCTGCCGAGACCCCGACCGATTCGGGGCATGGAGGGGGGGAACAACGGCACCATAACCCCCCTCCCCGACCGATTCAGGGCATGGAGGGGGGAACAGCAGCACCACAACCCCCTCCCCGAGGCAGGGGGGAGCTCACTGTGCGGCTGGAGCTGGGTGAGGTCCCGCAGGACGGTGCGGAAGGACGGCCGCTCCCCGGGGGCGTAGTTCAGGCACTGGCAGATGAGGGTGGCCAACTCCTTGCAGGACGGCTCGGGCAGGCGATGCCTTTTCTCATAAAAACGTTCTTTCTACGAGAAAAGAAACAAAACCAGGTCTCAAAGCGGGGCTGGATCCACGCCGGAACGAAGGAGACGGGGAGGGAGAGGAGGAGGAGGAGGGTCACCTCCGAGGGGGTGCGCTCCTTGAGCGGGACGTCGGCGTCGAAGCAGATTTCCAGCAGCGTGGTGCCGAAGCTCCACTTATCCGCCGCCGTGCTGAGGTTCCCCACATCCCGGACACACTCCGGAGCGATCCAGGGGATTCGGTCCACACGCTCTTCGGGAGAGGGAAGGCAAGGAGAGGCGATGGTGAGGGGGAGACCCCACAACCCCCACGGGATCCCAGCCACCGGGACCGCCGCCGACAGCAGCTTTGGGGTCAAAACCAGCCACCGACACCGAATCTGCGCGTCCCAAATGCCACGTGTGGATGGATCTAGACTTGAGTAAGGCCTTCAACGCTGTCTCCCACAGCGTCCTCCCAGACAACCTGCCCAGGGCTTGGCTGGGGGGACTCTTCGATGGGTTAAAAACTGGCCCAGAGAGTGGTGGGGAACGGGGCCAAGTCCAGCTTGGGGTGTTCCCCAGGGCTCGGTTCTGGGGCTGGTCAATATCTATAGATGATCCAGACGTAGGGATGGAGGGCAACCTCACGAGAATGTGCAGCTGACCCCAAGGGTGGGAGGTGTGGATCTGCTGGAGGGCAGGAAGGGTCTGCAGAGGGGTCTGGGCAGGTTGGAGCGATGGGCCGAGACCAACGGCGTGAGGTTCGACAAGGACAAGGGCCGGGTCTGACACTTGGGCCACCACAAGCCCATGGACTTCAAGAGAGATGTTGAGGTGTTGGAGCGAGTGCAGAGGAGGGCGACCAAGTGGGGAAGGGTCTGGAGGGTCCTGAGCTGCGAGGAGCGGCTGAGGGAGCTGGGGGGTTTAGCCTGAGAAGAGGAGGCTCAGAAGGGACCTTAGTGCAGTCTACAACTGCCTGAAGGGGAGGGTGTAGGGTCAAGGTTGGCCAGAGGAGGGTCAGGTTGGCCATCAGGAAGCATTTCTTCTCAGCAAGGGTCATCAGACACTGGAAGGGGCTGCCCAGGGAGGTGGGGAGTCACCATCTCTGGGGGGGTTGAAGACAAGCCTGGACACGGCACTTAGTGCCCTGGTCTAGTTGCCATGGTGGTGTCAGGGCCATGGTTGGACTCGTGTGAGCCCCGAGGGGTCTGCCAACCTCAGTGATTCTGTGATACGGCGAAAAATAAGATCTGAAAAGCAGGTGATGGGCCGATACCTTCTCGAGAGAGCACGGTGAAGCTGACGCCGGGGTCGCTGAGCTTCACGAAAGGCACGGACCCCATCCTCCAGCCCCTTCCTGGCCAGCAGGATGTTTTTCGCGCACACGTTGCCGTGCACAAGGTTTTTATCCTCCTGTGAAGACGTGAAACCTTGGAGAAACCCCCACGGGCGCCTCAGGGCAAGGTCAGGCCCACAGAATAGAAACGCAGGGCTCCCGGCTCTAATTAGCTGCGCCTCCTCCCTTGCATCATTATCCCAAAGCTAAACCCCGGAGCGGGGGTGGAATAAAAGGGACGCCGAGGATTACGCAGCGCCGGGTAAACGCCCTCCCAAGCTGCTAGCCAGCTTTGCCAAGCTGCTGGCCACGAGCCCATGCGAGCGGGGAAGGCCTCGTCAGCCCCCAAAATGGGTGCAGGCAGGGTATGTTCTGCTCAAAATCTGTTTGCTTGGGCAGAGGAGAAAACGTGGCAGATCCTTGTGCTGCAGGAGCAGAAGGTGCCCAGAGGGGGATCCCCCCCCCCGCAGCCCCGTTACCAGGTAGCTCAAGGCACTGGCCAACTGCTTGGCCACGGTGATTTTCCAGCCCACGGTGACCCGGCCTTTCTCCTTGCGCAGCAGCACGTCCAGAGGTCCGTGTTCACCGAATTCCTCCACCATAATATCTGGGGAAGGTGGGAGAGAGTTTCCCCTCAGCCGGCGACGGGGCTGGCACGCGGGGAGACCGGCCACGGGCCGAGGAAGCCCCGGACTCACTCTCGGAGCCTCGCACGCACACGCCGTGCACGAAGGCCAAGTGCACGTGGGACACTTGGCCTCATGAGACTGGCCGTCTCGAAGAAGGCCTGTGAGGAGAGAGCAGAGAGGGTGTCACGAGAGCAACGGGTCTCAGAGCACCCAGGGAGGGTCTCGGGGCTGGGGGCTCACCAGGGCGATGTCCCTGTGCTGGGTCCAGGACTTTGAGGACCACGTGCATCTCCCGGCTGTTGTTGTTCTGCTCGTGGAGAAATACTCGGCCCTCGTCGGTCCCGCAGACGTTGAGCACCCCGTCGTAGATGTTCGTGCGGGTGCCCTGCCCCAGGTGGGCTCGCTGGGGGCAGAGGGAGGAGGGAGGGGGGTGTCAGGACCCCGCGGGCAGCGTGCGTGGGGAGGGGGGAGTTGATTCTCCCTCCCCTTTTCTGTGTCACCTCCGGATGGGGGTGAAGAAGCTGCCACCTGCCCCGGCTGTGCTGCCTCTGCACGGCTCTTCCCTCACGAGGGGAGGAATAAAGCATCAAAGCAAACCCAAGAGCTGCCCCACGCCCCTCTCCTCGCCGCAGCGGGGGTAGCGTGTCCCCCCCGATCAGGGGAGCAGCCATGTCCACCCCCAGCCCGCCCGAAACCCCCAGCAACACAACCTGGGTGATCTCGTTCTTGCGGGATCTGGTGGAAGCTGAGCTGGGTCAGGTTCAGGATCTGCTTGGTGCTGTCCTTCACCTTCCGCGTGATCAGCAGGTCCGAGATCTCTGCAAGGGGAGGGGGAGAGACGTGGGCTAAAGGCCCAGAAGCTCCTGGGCTCCCTTGGTCATGGAATCATTGAAGGGTTTGGATTGGAAGGGACCTTCAAGACCACCAGGAGGTCCTTCTGAACCAAGAGCAGCTCGTTTGCCCTTTGAATCATAGAATCACAGAAGGGTTTGGGTTGGAAGGGACCTTCAAGACCATCAGGAGGTCCTTCTGAACAAGAGCAGCTCGTTTGCCTTTTGAATCGTAGAATTACAGAAGGGTTTGGGTTGGAGGGACCTTCAAGACCACCAGGAGGTCCTTCTGAACCAAGAGCAGCTCGTTTGCCCTTTGAATCATAGAATCACAGAAGGGGTTGGGTTGGAAGGGACCTTCAAGACCATCAGGAGGTCTTCTGAACGAAGAGCAGCTCGTTTGCCCTTTGAATCTAGAATCACAGAAGGGTTGGGTGGAAGGGACCTTTCAAGACCACCAGAAGTCCTTCTGAGCCAAGAGCAGCTCGTTTGCCTTTTGAATCGTAGAATCATCAAATGGTTTGGGTTGGAAGGGACCTTCAAAGACCACCAGGAGGTCCTTCTGAGCCAAGAGCAGCTCGTTTGCCCCTTGAATCACAGAATTATGGAATGGTTTGGGTTGGAAGAGACCTTAAAGCCCATCTAGTTCCAACCCCCTGCGACGATCAAGGACACCTTCCACCAGACCAGGTTGCTCCAAGGCCCCATCCAACCTGGCCTTGAAACCCTGCAGGGAGGGGGCAGCCACAAACACGTCCGAGGGAAGACCACCCCTCCTCATACCTCCTGGCTTGGGCGGACAGCACCTCTTCACCGTGAAGCTCTCGTCGCCGGATCTGAGCGTGCAACCCTTGAGGGCATCCAAGAGCTCCCGCAAAGTGGGAAACTCTCGCTCCCACCCTTCCAGCACGAAAGAATCTCCTTTCTTCTGGATCCGGAACTGCCTGTACTTGAGAGCTCCCTGCGCCCCCAGAGCCTGGGAGGGAGAAGGGAGAGGAAGGTCCTAACGACGCCGAGCGCCGTGGCCGGGGGACGCCGCGCTGGGTGTCGCGTCTCACCTGCCCGTGGCCCCTTTTCACCACGGAGAGAATCATCCTGTTGAAGTCAAGGACGCTCCAGCGGATGATGTAGAGCCCTTCCTCCTCCTCCTCCCGCCGCAGCTTGGCAAACACAAACTCCTCCCTGGAGGAATGAGGGGAAAAGGGTTTGGAGGAGCCCTGAGGAGAGGACACGTCCTCCTCGACGCCGGGAAGAAGCCACTCACTGCATGGGCCCGTGGATGCCGTTCAAGATGCTCATGACGAGTCGCGGCGGAGCCACCTCGTGACACAAGTAGTGGCTGGAGTCGGCCGTGAGTCGGAAATAGCCGTCCACCAGCGAGACCAAGGAGAGCGCGCTCTGGGAGGACGGGAGCACCACCTCCTGGGGAGGGAGGGGAACGGGGTGAGGAGCCACTGAGCAACCCCAAAAATCCCAGAATCACTGAGGTTGGCAGAGCCCTCCGGGCTCATCGAGTCCAACCATGGCCCTGACACCACCATGGCAACTAGACCAGGGCACTAAGTGCCATGGCCAGTCTTGTCTTAAACCCCCCCAGAGATGGTGACTCCACCACCTCCCTGGGCAGCCCCTTCCAGTGTCTGATGACCCTTGCTGAGAAGAAATGCTTGGAAAGGAGCTTTGGGTTGGGAAGGACATTTAAGACCATCAAGTCCAAACGTTAACCCAACACTGCCAAGGCCACCACTAACCATGTCCCTCAGCACCACATCTCCATGGCTTTTAGACCCCCCAGAGATGGTGACTCCACCACCTCCCTGGGCAGCCCCTTCCAGTGTCTGATGACCCTTGCTGAGAAGAAATGCTTCCTCATGGCCAACCTGACCCTCCCCTGGCCAAGCTTGAGGCTGTGTCCTCTTGTCCTGGCGCTGGTTGCCCGGGAGAAGAGGCCGACTGTCCGCTCCACCCTCCCTTCAGGCAGTTGTAGACTGCACTAAGGTCCCCTCTGAGCCTCCTCTTCTCCAGGCTAAACCCCCCCAGCTCCCTCAGCCGCTCCTCACAGCTCAGACCCTCCAGACCCTCCCCACCTTGGTCGCCCTCCTCTGCACTCGCTCCAACACCTCAACATCTCTCTTGACGTGCGGGGCCCACAACTGGACACAGGATTCGAGGTGTCCCCTCACCAGAGGGACGATCCCTTCCCTAGTCCCACCGGCCACACTAGTCCTCACAGAGGCCAGGATGCCATTGGCCTTCTTGGCCACCTGGGCACGCTGCTGGCTCACGTTCACCCTGTGTCCATCAGCACCTCCAGGGCTCTTTCTCACCACCCTTCCCCACCCACGTTACCCCTCTGCCAGCCCAAGGAGAGCGGACAACTCTCGCTCACCAGCATGAACCCCACAAAAGCTCCTTGTTCTTCCCACCGCTGCTTCTGAAGCTCATCTCCGTGCCCCAGGAGGGTCAGGGGGCGGCTGGGAGAGGACAACCCCCACTCACCAGGCACTTGTTGTCCTGCCGGTGGACGCTGACCCTGCGGTCCTTGACGACGATGTGCGTGATCTCCCGGAAGTCGCAGAAATGGGCCCACTTCGGCTCGCCCCGCTCCGCCGCCCGAGGCGGCCCCTTGGGCTCCGCCTCTTTGCTTCTGTTTTTCCTCCCAAAATATCCACGGTGGGAAAAGTTCTCGATGGTCTGTGGAGGAGGAGACGCAAGAACATCAGTCCCAGCCCTTCATACCGCTGGGAAATGGCACTGGTGGTGGCTACTGGTCAAACTGGGAAGGAACTTGGGGTGAGGAAAAGCCCAGGAGCACGAGCTGAGGGAAAGGAGCCGGCGTGGGGTGGGATTTAGGTGGGAATGGCTCCTCCCATGGGCAGCGTGAGCCCCGACCCACCTCCACGGGCACAGGTCGCCACTGGATCCCGCTGGTGCCGCTGACGAGGACCTCGTGGGTGACGGGTCGGTCCGTGGCGAGCGCCGCGTGCCCGTGCTCCGGCTGCGAGCGTCCCCCGTTGACGTAGAGTTGCGCCCTGTCGCCCTCGGAGGAGGTGTCCAAGGAGAGCGCGGGGAAGAGCTCGGTGCCGAAGCGAGGAGCGAGGTGCTCCAGGGTGGCCAGGTACTTGTACATGACGTCCTGCGCCGTCAGCCTGCCCGTGCTGACCGCGTGCCGCTGGAAGTGCTGCAGGAACTTCTTGAAGACGTTCTTCATGCGGAACTTGGTCAGGTAGTTGTTCTGTTGGATCTGGCGGTGGAAGGAGCGTGGGATGCAGTCCTTGAAGCTGCGGGAGGGGAGGAACAACCTCAACGGGCGCCGACAGCAAAACACAGAATCCCTGAGGTTGGCAGAGCCCTCAGGGCTCATCGAGGCCAACCATGGCCCTGACACCACCATGGCAACTAGCCCAGGGCACTAAGTGCCATGTCCAGTCTTGTCTTAACCCCCCCCAGAGATGGTGACTCCCCCACCTCGCTGGGCAGCCCCTTCCAGTGTCTGATGACCCTTGCTGAGAAGAAATGCTTCCTCATGGCCAACCTGACCCTCCCCTGGCCAAGCTTGAGGCTGTGTCCTCTTGTCCTGGCGCTGGTTGCCTGGGAGAAGAGGCCGACTGTCCGCTCCACCCTCCCTTCAGGCAGTTGGAGACTGCACTAAGGTCCCCTCGGAGCCTCCTCTTCTCCAGGCTAAACCCCCCCAGCTCCCTCAGCCGCTCCTCGCAGCTCAGACCCTCCAGACCCTTCCCCACCTTGGTCGCCCTCCTCTGCACTCGCTCCAACACCTCAACATCTCTCTTGAAGCGCGGGGCCCACAACTGGACACAGGATTCGAGGTGTCCCCTCACCAGTGCCAAGCACAGAGGGACGCTCCCTTCCCTGGAGCAGCCATGACTGATCTCTCCACCACCTAAACCAGCCCCACACTCGCTCCCGGTGAGGAGGATGGAGAGGAAAGACCAGAAGAAACCCTTGGACAACCTCAGAGCAGAACGTCCCCGGTCACCTGTATTTTCTGGCCACCTCCTCCAGGGAGATGCCTTTTCTGATGGCGATGTGAGAGAGGTGGAGCACGGCCATGCCCAAGCTTTCGTTCTTGAACCTCTGGATCTCCTGCTCGGTGTGGAGATCCTTCAACGAGGCGACGTCGTTGATGAATTCATATTTCCCCTGTTAAAAAGAGAAAGTTAAATAAAGGAGGGGAAAAAAACCCCAAGCGCTGACTTCTGGAGTGGTTTTATTGTCTATTTTGATTTTAAAGGTGTAACAGGATCCCCCCAGCTCGGCTCCTCCCACGGAGGCTTCAAGCAGAACAAGAAGCAAAAAAACTCCAGCTGGGTTTGTCCTCTAAACAAAAGCCCTTGCAGGTGGAAAACCAGCTCCCGAGAACAGGTCGGGAAAACCACCCCAGGCTTCCCCAAGTCCAGGTCAGGGCGGGTCGTTACCTGCTCAAAGAGATACTCGAAGGAGGATTTATCGAGCAAGGCTCCTCCCTGCAGCTTCTCGTCGGGGGAGTCGCTCTGTCGGGGCACGTTGCGATAAACCGCCGGCTCCTTGTCGTTCATCCCGTGCCAGTTCCGAAAGTAGTACCTGGAGGGGAGGAGGAGAAGGAGGAGAAGGAGGAGGAGGAGGAGGAGGAGGAGAAGGAGGAGGAGGAGGAGGAGGAGGAGGAGGAGGAGGAGAAGGAGGAGAAGGAGGAGAAGGAGGAGAAGGAGGAGAAGGAGGAGAAGGAGGAGAAGGAGGAGAAGGAGGAGAAGGAAGGAGAAGGAACGAGAAGGAAGGAGAAGGAAGGAGAAGGAAGGAGAAGGAAGGAGAAGGAAGGAGAAGGAAGGAGAAGGAAGGAGAAGGAAGGAGAAGGAAGGAGAAGGAGGACAAGGAGGACAAGGAGGACAAGGAGGACAAGGAGGACAAGGAGGACAAGGAGGACAAGGAGGACAAGGGTGCTCGCTCAGGGGACAGGATGGCTCTGCCATGTCCCTGCCCTCTCTCAAGGCCGACAAAGCCGCCCTGGTGCCACCTCTAAAGCCCAACCCGGGGCCAGCGGCTGCCCCTGGACCCGCTCGAGGTTCGTTTCACCCATAAACCTGCTCCTTCCCCCCGGCGTGGCCGCCTGCCCCGTCCCGGGGGCTGCAGGGGGACCCAAGGAGGGTCTGGCAGAGGGTTTGTCACCAGAGGACGGGGAAAGGACCGGCAGAGCGAGGCCTGTCCTGCCCCAGGCCTCACGCTTTGGGCTCAGAAAGTTGGATTTGGGGTTTTTTTAAGACCCAAACTTTGAGCATCAGCCACGTCCTCAAAAAACACGACCCGAGCTCAAGGCAAAGGGGAAGCGACTTCTTCCTGCCACCAAAACTGGTTCCTTTCAGCTTTTTTTCCCCCCTACATTTTACAAGCAGCACAACAAACACATCCCCATCGTCAGGGCTTCATTAAAGCGACCCTAATTAAGCCTGGCTCGCTCCTTGACGAGCTTTCCTGCTGCTGGAGCGCGGGGGCTGCGAGAAAGGGCGAGGAGCCGGGGCGAGGAGCGTGTCCCCCCCCCTCAAAACCACCACATTTAAAAAATAACCCCCCAGCACGAAGCTCTGCGGGCAGAGGGAGTTTCAGTTCCCAACGCCGCGCCCCCGGTGACTTGTGCCACGGCGAAACCAGAACTGACAGAAAAAGGATTTTCTGGCCCCAAAAATGGGGCTCCTTCTTCTTCCTCCCCTGGGGAGGGGACCAGGAGGGATGGAGCAGGGACCCGGCCTCACCTCATGCGGAACAGCAGGTTGAGGTTGGTGTCCTTGTCGATGGTGAAGAGGTGGTTGGGGGGCAGCCAGAGGCGGCTCTGGGTGTCGTAGAGGGCGAAGAGGCTGTAGCAGAGCGGGGTGATGCCTGCGAAGGGAACACGAGTGCCCTCAGGTCAAGGGGAGCCCGAACAAAGTCAGTTAATATTAAAAAAACCAAACAAAACCCACAGAATCACAGAATCAACGAGGTTGGCAGAGCCCTCGGGGCTCACCGAGTCCAACCACGGCCCTGACACCACCATGGCAACTAGCCCAGGGCACTAAGTGCCATGGCCAGGCTTGTCTTAAACCCCCCCAGAGATGGTGACTCCCCCACCTCCCTGGGCAGCTCCTTCCAGTGTCTGATGACCCTTGCTGAGAAGAAATGCTTCCTCATGGCCAACCTGACCCTCCCCTGGCCAACCTTGACCCTACACCCTCCCTTCAGGCAGTTGTAGACTGCACTAAGGTCCCCTCGGAGCCTCCTCTTCTCCAGGCTAAACCCCCCCAGCTCCCTCAGCCGCTCCTCGCAGCTCAGACCCTCCAGACCCTTCCCCACCTTGGTCGCCCTCCTCTGCACTCGCTCCAACCCCTCAACATCTTGAAGTCCATGGGCTTGTGGTGGCCCAAGTGTCAGACCCGGCCCTTGTCCTTGTCGAACCTCACGCCGTTGGTCTCGGCCCATCGCTCCAACCTGCCCAGACCCCTCTGCAGACCCTTCCTGCCCTCCAGCAGATCCACACTCCCATCCTTGGGGCCACCTGCACCTTCACCGTGGTTGCCCTCCATCCCTACGTCCGGATCATCAATATTGACCAGCACCAGCCCCAGCGCTGAGCCCTGGGGAGCACCACGCTGGACTTGGCCCCGTTCCCCACCACCCTCTGGGCCAGTTTTTACCCCACCGCTCTCAGAAGCCACGCGGCCCCCCCGGCGCTCACCGATCCCCCCCGGCGCTCACCGATCCCCCCCGGTGCTCACCGATCCTCCGTGCCACGTCCATGCAGATCTCCTCGGCGCTCAGCGTGCCCGGCCCGTAGCCCCGGCACCGCTCCCGCTCCCCCTCGCCGCCCCAGTGCACACAGACCTTCACGCCGCCGCCCGCCGAGAAGCAGCAGCCGTCGGCGTCTGACTCGCTGTGCTTCACCGCGCAGTGGCACAGAGACATGGCGACGCCCAAACGCCCCGGCTGTGCCAAAAAACACCAGAAATAAACCCAAACCCAAGCGCTAGTGAAGCACCGAGCTCCCCGCCACCAGTTTATCCCAGTTGGGGAACTGGGTGAATGCCACCGCGGCTACGCACCTCGCCGGCAGATGGGGCATAACTCGGTGCCGAGCTCCCGGGGCGGCGCGGGACGGGGTGGTTGCCACCTGGGATGGGGTTGTTGCCACCTGAGACGGGGTTGTTGCCACCCGGGATGGGGTTGTTGCCACCTGGGATGGGGTGGTTGCCACCCGGGACGGGGTGACATCCCCCACACCCACCCCAAAACCAGCATCACACAGTGCCCACCCCCAAAACCAGTGTCCCCCCCGTGCCCACCCCAAAACCAGCATCACCCCCAAAACCAGCATCACACAGTGCCCACCCCCAAAACCAGTGTCCCCCCCGTGCCCACCCCAAAACCAGCATCACCCCCAAAACCAGCATCACCCAGTGCCCACCCCCAAAACCAGCATCACCCAGTGCCCACCCCAAAACCAGTGTCCCCCCCGTGCCCACCCCCAAAACCAGCATCACCCCCAAAACCAGCATCACCCAGTGCCCACCCCCAAAACCAGCATCACCCTGTGCCCACCCCCAAAACCAGTGTCCCCCCCGTGCCCCCCCCCAAAACCAGCGTCCCCCCCGTGCCCACCCCCAAAACCAGCATCACCCCCAAAACCAGTGTCCCCCCCGTGCCCACCCCAAAACCAGTGTCCCCCCCGTGCCCACCCCCAAAACCAGCATCACCCCCAAAACCAGCATCACCCAGTGCCCACCCCCAAAACCAGCATCACCCCACACCCACCCCGAAACCAGCATCACCCCCAAACAACCAACATCATCCCCAAAACCAGCATCACCCACTGCCCCCCCCAAAACCAGTGTCCCTCCCGTGCCCACCCCCAAAACCAGCACCACCCCCAAAACCAGTGTCCCCCCCGTGCCCACCCCCAAACCAGCATCACCCAGTGCCCACCCCCAAAACCAGCATCACCCCCAAAACCAGCATCACCCCCGTGCCCACCCCAAAACCAGTGTCCCCCCCATGCCCCGGTGACACGGTGAAGGGACCCCCGGCGCTTTGGGGGGGTCCACTCCCCCACATCCTCCCCCACACACACACACCCCCAGAGAGCTGAAACAAGGAGGTTTCACCCCAAAAAGGCACCGGTTTGGCTGGGGCACAAAAAAAATGAGCTACTAGAAGAAAAACCCCTTTTTCCACGAATTTTTGTGCGGGGGGGGGGTCTCCCCCCGCTCCAGCTCAAGCCGAAGCACGTGACGGCGTCACCGACGCCAAATCTTGGCAGATTTCCCCCAATTCCCTCCTCGGGGGCGGGGGGAGGCGAAGGGGGCGGCAGCTCCCGGCACTTCCTCCTTTCTAACCAAAAAAGTGCTCGGCGGGGGCTCGGCGCCCCGAAAACGTCAGAATTAACCTTAAAAAAGCTTTTTTGGGGGGTTTTTTTTTCAGCGTTTGAGCTCGTTTGGGCTTGGGGGGGGAAACCAGGAGCCAAAATAATTTGGATTTTCCCTCAAGAGACAAGTTTGGGGAATAAAAACCCCGTTTGGAGGAGCCGGGGGGGTCCTGGCGTGGCAGGATCCGACCCCCCCCGTCGGGGCGACCGCGGGGCACAAACCTGCCTGATTTCACTCCGATTTCACCCCGGTTTCACTCCGGTTTCACCCCGATTTTACTCCGGTTTCGGTGGCGGGGTCTTCGAGCCGGGCGTCGGGGGGGTCCTCGCACCGGCCTGGGGGGGGGGCAGAGGGAAGAGAGTCACCAGGGCGGCGCACACGCGTGTTCGCTGGGGAGACCCCAGCCCCACAGCTCACGACCCTCCACATCCCCCATACACCCTGACCCCCCCAGCCCCCCAGATCCTGACTCCTCACACCCCACACCTTCCAGTCCCCCCACCCCTGACCCCCCCAGCCCCACACACTGACCCCTACCCCTGACCCCCCCACCCCAGAGCCCCCTGCCCTACACATCCTGACCCCCCCAGCCCCACACGCCGACTCCCACCCCAAAGCCTCCCAGCCCCACACATCCTAATCCCCCCCAACCCCACACACCCTGACCCCCACCCCTGACACCCCCAGCCCCACACACCCTGACCCCCACCCCTGACACCCCCAGCCCCACACATCCTAACCCCCACCTTTGACAGCCCTCAGCCCCACACACCCTGACCCCCACCCCTGAAACCTCCAGCCCCACACACCCCGACACCCCCAGCCCCCTATCCTGCCCCCCCCCAGCCCCACACACCCTGACCCCCACCCCTGACCCCCCCCAGCCCCACACCCCGACACCCCCAGCCCCATATCCTGCCCCTCCCCAGCCCCACACACCCTGACCCCCCCCAGCCCTCGCCCCACAGGCCCCGACCCCCCCGCCGCCCCCCGGCCCGTACCTGCCCCGCTCCCCTCCGGCCCGGCCGCTCCGGCTCCCTCCGCCCCGCAGAGCCGCCGCCTCCCATTGGGCCCGAGAGACGCGCGCTCCCATTGGCCCGCGGCGCCGCGCGGCCACGCCCACACGCCTGCGCCTCATGGGCGGGGCGCTGAGTGCGGCCACGCCCCCTCGGGGGGCTCGGGGCTGCGGCTATTGGCTGCGGAGCCCGAGTGGGCGGGGCCTCACCAGGGGGCGGGGCCAGAGGGGGCAGCACAGCCCCTTTTTTACCCTTTTCCCATTTTTTACCCATTTACCCCTTTTTTTACCCATTTACCCCTATTTTTTTTAACATTAACCCCCCTTTTTACCCTTTCCTCCCCTTTTTTTACCCTTTACCCTCCTTTTTTACCCTTTTCCCACCTTTTTTTACCAATTACCCCCATTTTTTTACCATTTGCCCCCATTTTTTTAGCCTTTTCCCCTTTTTACCCCATTTCTTTACCGCTTACCCCCCTTTTTTACCCCTTACCCCCTTTTTTTTATCATTTACCCTTTTTTTTTTAACATTAACCCCCCTTTTTCACCCTTTACCCCCCCTTTTTACCCCATTTCTTTACCCCTTACACCCCCTTTTTACCCTTTACCCCTTTTTTCCCTTTTTTTACCCTTTCCCCCCCCTTTTTTATTCTTCTCCCCCTTTTTACCCTTTATCCCCCTTTTTTTACCCTTTACCCTTTTTTTACCCTTTACCCCCTTTTTTTTACCCCTTACCCACCTTTTTTTACCCTTTCCTCCCCCTTCTTTACCCTTTTCTCCCCTTTTCCCACTTTTTTTACCCTTTTCCCCCCCTTTTTTACCCCTTACCCCCCTTTTTTTACCCTTCTCCCCCCCTTTTTTACCCCTTACTCCCCTTTTTTACCCTTTCCCCCCTTTTTTTACCCTTTATCCCTTCTTTTCCACCATTCACACCATTTTTCCACCATTCACATTTTTTGTGTAGCGTTTACACCTCTTTATTACCCCCCACACCCCCACTCCCCCCCACCCCCCCGCCCCATCACGGTTTCCCCTTCTCCTCGGCGCCGTTCTCCTTCCGGATCTCCTCGTACAGCCCCTCTCCTCCTCCTCCTCCTCCTCCTCCTCCCTTCTCCGCTCCCTCCCCGCTCCTGGCGTTGGGCACCCAGAGCCCCGAGTCGATGCAGCGCTGCATGTGGTATTTGGCCTCCTGGGGGGGGGGGGGGGGGGGCACACAAAGTGGGGGGGGGTCCTCCCTCTGCCCCACAACATTTGGGGCATCCCCCCCCCCTCGTTTACCCACCGTCGGATCCATTTTGCTGATCGTCTCCTGCAGCAGCTGCACGTCCTTGACGTCGAAGCATTTCTGCAGCTCCTGCGAGGAAGAGGAGGGTGGGGATGCATGAGGGACCCCCAAACGCACCCAAACTCAGGGGGTTTGACCCCAAAAGCGGCGCGGGGCGGCACTCACGGGCGGCAGCGCCTCGTACACCTCCACGGGGTCCAGCCCGCCGGGGCCCAGCCGCTTCTGCCGCTCCTCCTCCTCGTACTCCTTCATCGCCTTCTCCACGCGCGCCCGCGCCCGGCCCCGCACCCGCTCCTTGAAGGCCTCCAGCTCCTCCGTGAAGCCCTCCATGTACTGCTGGTCGGCCGTCTGCGGGGAGGGGGCGGTGGGGGGGGCTGGCATTCCCAAATAAACCATTTCCCCCCCCCAATCCCCCCTCCAAATCCCCCATTCCCCCTCCAAAACCCCCCCAAATCCCCCATTCCCCCTCATTTCCCCCCATTTCCCCCCCAAATCCCCCATTCCCCCCCCAATCCCCCATTTCCCCCCCAAATCCCCCATTCCCCCCCAAAATCCCCCATTCCTCCCCAAAATCCCCCATTTCCCCTCAAATCCCCCTCAAATCCCCCATTCCCCCTCCAAATCCCCTTCAAATCCCCCATTTCCCCCTCCAAATCCCCCACTTCCCCCCCCAATCCCCCAAATCCCCCTCCAAATCCCCCCAAAATCCATTTCCCCCCCAAATCCCCCTCAAATCCCCCCAAAATCCCCCATTTCCCCCCCAAATCCCCCCAAATTCCCCATTTCCCCCCCAAATCCCCCCAAATTCCCCATTTCCCCCCCCAAATCCCCCCAAAATCCCCCAAAATCCCCCAAAATCCCCCAAAATCCCCCCAAAATCCCCCTCCAAATTCCCTTAATCCCCCATTTCCCCCCCCCAAAAAAACCCCCAATCTCCCATTTCCCCCCCAAACCCCCCATCTCCCCCTCTAAATCCCCCCAAAATCCCCCATTTCCCCTCCCAAATCCCCTCCAAATCCCCCATTCCTCCCCCATATCCCCCATTTCCCTCCAAATCCCCGTTTTTTACCTTAATTTTGGCGAAAAACTGCCGGAAACAAGCTCGGGGATCGACCTTGAGGCTCTTGGCCAGCTCCAGGATGAACTGCATGACGATGGTCTGGTGGGCGACCTGCTCCATCAGGGCGTGCTTCTGGGGAGGGGGGGGCAAGAAGGGGGGTGAGGACCCCACAGCAGGGGGGGGGGCACATCCCTGACCCCCTTTTTGGGAGGGGGGATGAGGATGGTGGCGGGGGGACTGTGTGGGGTGGGGGATGGGGGAGTCGCTGCTCTGAAGGGGCTTTTTCCCCCTAAATTCTGTGATTCCCCGATTTTCTGGTTCCTGATTCCATAATTCCCCCGTTTCTGGCAGGAAAACGCCGCAGGAGGAAGCGGGAGGGGGGGTCCGGGGGGGGGGGTTGACCCCCTTCTCTCACCTCTTCCACCTCGAGGTCGATGCACCAGATGACCAGGTAATTCGCCGTCTCCTCGCAGACGAGGTGGGGGGTGTCGGAGAGGTACTTCTGGCTGTCGTCCCAGCGCCGCAGCATCCCTGGGGGGGGCGGCCCCGTGAGGGGAGGGGGGGGAGAGAAGGAAGGAAGGAAGGAAGGAAGGGGGGAGAGAAGGAAGGAAGGAAGGAAGGGGGGAGAGAAGGAAGGAAGGGGGGAGAGAAGGAAGGAAGGGGGGAAAGAAGGAAGGAAGGGGGGAAGAGAAGGAAGGAAGGGGGGAAGAGAAGGAAGGAAGGGGGGAAGAGAAGGAAGGAAGGGGGGAAGAGAAGGAAGGAAGGGGGGAAGAGAAGGAAGGAAGGGGGGAAGAGAAGGAAGGAAGGGGGGAAGAGAAGGAAGGAAGGGGGGAAGAGAAGGAAGGAAGGGGGGAAGAGAAGGAAGGAAGGGGGGAAGAGAAGGAAGGAAGGGGGGAAGAGAAGGAAGGAAGGGGGGAAGAGAAGGAAGGAAAGAAGGAAGGAAGGAAAGAGGAAAAGAAGGAAAGAGGGAGGAAAAGAAGGAAGGAAAGAGGAAAAGAAGGAAAGAGGGAGGAAAAGAAGGAAAGAGGGAGGAAAAGAAGGAAAGAGGGAGGAAAAGAAGGAAAGAGGGAGGAAAAGAAGGAAAGAGGGAGGAAAAGAAGGAAAGAGGGAGGAAAAGAAGGAAAGAGGGAGGAAAAGAAGGAAAGAGGGAGGAAAAGAAGGAAAGAGGGAGGAAAAGAAGGAAAGAGGGAGGAAAAGAAGGAAAGAGGGAGGAAAAGAAGGAAAGAGGGAGGAAAAGAAGGAAAGAGGGAGGAAAAGAAGGAAAGAGGGAGGAAAAGAAGGAAGAGGGAGGAAAAGAAGGAAAGAGGGAGGAAAAGAAGGAAAGAGGGAGGGGAAAGAGAAAGGGAGGAAAAAAAGGAAGGAAGGAAGGGGAAAAAAGAAGGAAGGAAGGAAGGACGGACGGACCCCAGGGAAGGGGGAAAAAAGAACCCCGGGAAGGGTCCCGCCCCCCCCTCACCGAAGTGCTTGATCTGCTTCTCGTATCTCTCCACGAACGTTTTGTGCTTCTTCTCCTTCTGCTCCTCCGTCTCCTCCTGCTCCTCCGCTCGCACGTTGAAGACGCTCTGGGGAGCGCGGGGCCGTTCAGCCGGGGGGCGGGGGGGGGGGGGGGGTTGGGTGCCCCCCGCCGCCCCCCCCAGACCCACCTTGCTGAAGCCGTCCTTGCTGAGCGTGTCCACGTTCCAGGGCATGTTCTTCTCCTTCTTCTTCAGCTCCTCCAATTTCTTCTCCCAGCTCTTCTCCTCGTGCCGCAGCTGCTGAGCTTCGGCCTGGAGCTTTGCCAGCTCCCCCTTCCCGCCCTCCGCCACCTCCAGCTCCTTCAGCTTCTTCTGGCACTCGGCGAGTTTCCGTTTACACTCCCTGCACCCTTTATCCAGCTCGGCTTTTTCCTTCTGGAACTGCTCCATCCTCTCCACGCGAGCCTGGAGGGCCACAGGATGGAAACAGCGTCGTTAACTCCCCTCGTTAGTCGCCCTCCAGGAACCCCCCACCCTCTCCCTGCTCCGTGATCCCCGGGGAACACGAAGCTGCTACGGGGGGAGACCAACACCCCCGAAACACCCCGATTTAGAGGGAAAAATCAAGTCCCTTCGCGCAGTTTTACCCCCCACCCTCTGGAACACACGCTGGGGGGGGGGTCGGAGCCCAGCTCCAGTGTGACCAAGCCCCTGCAGGTGTCACCCCCCCCGCCAGGCCCGTGGGGACATGGGGAGGGTCTGGGGAGGCCCAGAAGGGTCCAGGAGCCCCCCAACACCCCGAGGGGCCTCCTGGGGGTGGCAGGAAGGGGCTGTGCCCCCCCGGGGGAGCCCCCAGGCTGCTCCCCAGGGGAACGGGGAGCCCTCAAGCATAGTGGGGGGGGGGGGACGGAGCAGGGACCGGGGGGGGGGGGGCAGGGGAGGGAGGGGGGTGTCACTGGTCATTGTGGGGATGGGGGACTCCCCCCTTGGGGGCCCCGGGGCCGGTCGCCATGGGAATAGGGGATCCCCCCCGCCATGGGGGTCCCGGGGCCGGTCACTATGGGAACAAAGGGCAGCCCCCCCATGGGGGTCCCTGCAGCCGGTCGCCATAGGAACAGGCGAGACCCCCCCCGCCACAGGGGTCCTCGGAGCTGGTTGTCATGGCAACAAGAGGCTTCCCCCCGCTTTCCATGGGCATCCCGGGGCCGGTCGCCATGGGAACGGGCCTCCCGGGAGAGCCGGGCCCCGATGGCGGGGGGGGGGGGCCCGCACCTGATGCCGCCATCGGAAGAGACTGGCCGTGTCGATGTTGGGGTGAGTCTCGTCCTCATCGTCCGAGACCTCGATGTGGTCCCACACGCTGTAGTCCACCATGGCGCGGCCGCCGCCGCCCCGGGCCCGCCGCCGCCTCCGGTCGCTTCTCGAAGCCTCCAGCGCCCGCCCCGCCCGCTTCCGCCCCGCGACGAGCGCACTTCCGGGCGCGGCGTGCTGACGTACTTCCTGTTGCGCCCACCTGGCGTCGCGCATGCGCAGAGCCCGCAAGGGCCGCGCCGGTACTGCCGCCTCGCCCGGCACAAAGATGGCGCGGGATTTAAAGGGACACGCACATAAAAAAGGGGCGGGAGGGGGGCAGCGTCCCCAGGGCCTGCCCGGGGCCTGCGGGCGGGGAGGGGGGACAGGGAGCTGCAAACTGCGTGTCTGGGGCCGTGGGGACAGAGAGGTGTGGGGACAGGGGCATGGGGGGACATGGGGACACATGGGGGGACATGGGAGCACAGGGACATGGGGGGACAGGGACACGGGGACAGGGGCATGAGGGGACATGGTGCCTTGGAGGGACAGGGGCATGGGGGACATGGGGGCACATGGTCATGGGGGGCACAGGGACATGGTGATACAGAGACGTGGTGGCACTGGGACATGGGGGACACGGTGACACAGGGACATGGTGGCACAGGGACATGGGGACACAGAGACGTGGTGGCACTGGGACATGGTGGCACAGGGACATGGGGACACAGGGACATGGGGGCACATGGTGCCTTGGAGGGACAGGGGCATGGAGACAGGGGCATGGGGGGACATGGGGACACAGGGCCATGGGGGGCACAGGGACACGGGGACACAGAGACGTGGTGGCCCTGGGACGTGGTGGCACTGGGACATGGGGGACAGGGTGGCACAGGGCCATGGTGGCACAGGGACATGGGGAGACATGGGCACACAGGGCCATGGCGGGCACAGGGACATGGTGACACAGAGAAGTGGTGGCACTGGGACATGGTGGCACTGGGACATGGGGGACATGGGGGCACAGGGACATGGTGGCACGGGGACATGGTGCCTTGTGGGGACAGGGGCATGGGGACAGAGGGACATGGGGGGACACGGGGACACCGGGACACGGGGACCCCGTGCCAGGGTGTGAGGGCACTGGAGGGGGTCACGGTGCTGGGACACACGGAGGTACCGGGGGGGGGCGGTGCTGGGGACACCGGGAGTGCCCGGTACCGGGGGACACCGGGGACACCCCCCCCACCCCGTGCCGGGGGACACCGGGGTCACCCCTCCCGGTGCCGGGAGACACACGGGTGGGGCCGGCGCGGGGCTGGGGGGGGGGAGAGCGGCTCCCGCCGTGTTTCCGCCGCCGCTGTCACCGGGGCCGGTACCGGGGCCGCCTCCTGCCACCGCCGCAGGCAAAGGCGGGTGGATGCCGGGGAGCGCCGCGGCACCGGGAGCCGGGCAGGTACGGCACCGGGAGCGGCACCGGGTGGCACCGGGAGCGGCACCGGGAGGCACCGGGAGCGGCACCGGGAGGGGCATCGGGAGCGGCACCGGGTGGCACCGGGAGCGGCACCGGGAGGCACCGGGGAAGCCCCGTCCCCGCCGCTCCCGGAGCCCCTCCGCTCCCGGTGCCAGCCGGTGCTCCCCCGGCCCCGAGCATCCCGCCGCAGGGAAGGGGAGGGGGATGCGGAACTCCGGTACCCCCGGAGGGAGCCCCGGGAGCGGTGTGCGGGAACGGCTGCAGCCCGGAGATGCTGCGGGGGGGGCTGGGGGGATGCGGGACCGGGGGGATGCGGGACCGGGAGCTGCGGGGATGCGGGACCGGGGGCTCCGGTGGCTGCGGGGCTGCAGGATGGGGGGTACCGGAGGGTACCGGGGGTTACCGGGGGGGGTACCCGGGGGTACCGGGGGTCTCCACGCTCTCCCCCTCACCCCGGGCTCTCCCCCGCAGCCCCCCGGGCCGTGGCGGGACCCCCCCGCGCCCCCCCCGTGGCCGCCGCGCCCGGAGCGCCGGTACCGGGGGGGGACATGAGGAAGAACCGGAGCGACGCGGCGGGACCCGGGGAGAGGGTGAGGGGGCACCGGGGGGCACCGGGGGGTTCGGGGGGGGGTGGGGGGGACCCCTCCGTACCCCGGCCCTGGGCACCCACAGCAGAGGGCGAGGGGCTCCTGCCTGGGCACCGTGCCGTGCCGTGCCAATCCGTGCCGTGCCATCCCGTGCCGTGCTGTGTGAGGTTCCCCAGCTGTGCCGTGCCACACCGTGTGGTGCCGTGCCATGCCATGCCATGTCATCCCGTGCCGTGCCATGCCATGCCGTGCCAATCCATACCCTACCGTGCCATGCCGTGCCGTGCCGTGCTATGTGGTGTGAGGTTCCCTGTCCGTGCCGTGCCATGCTGTGCCGTGCCGTGCTGTGCCACGCTGTGCCATGCTGTGCCAATCCATACCTTATCATGCCGTGCCATGCTGTGCCATGCAGTGCTGGACCGTGCCATGCCGTGCTGTGCCAATCCATACCTTATCATGCCGTGCCGTGCCGTGCTGTGTGGTGTGAGGCTTGCTCACCACGTGCTACCATACCATACCATGCCATATCATGCCATGCCATGCCATGTCATACCATGCCATGCTGTGCCATGCCATGCCGTGCCATGCCGTGCCATGCCCCACCGCCCCGTCTGACACCCCCCCTCCCCTCCTCACAGCCCCCGCCGGAGTCGCCACCCCCCGGGTGCCTCACCCCCACTCCGGGGCCGTCGGGGCCTGACCCGCGCCGCGGGCGCCGCCGCCCCTCCGCCACCCTCCACGTGCCCCCCTGGCAGCCCCCGGAGCGCCCGCGCTCGCCGGAGCCCCCCGGGCCCCCCGCGCCCCACCACGCTGCCCCTCTGCGCCCCCGTCACCCGCCCCGAGCCCCCCAGGTAGGGACACGGGGGGGACACTGAGCCCGTCACCGCGGCGTCGGGGCTCCCTGGGGACACCCCGCTCTGAGCCGGGGGGATGCGCTGGCCTTGACTGGGGGGGGGCGGTGACACCGGGGGCACCGTGCCAGGGCTGGGACGTGTCCCCTGGGCAGGGGGTCCTGCTGCGGTGGCCGGGGTAGGGACGGGGATGGGGACGTGGCCTGGGGTGGGGACGGTGGCCAGGATGGGGCCAGTTCCTGGGGTGGGGACAGTGGCCAGGATGGGGACATCCCTGGGACAGGGACGGTGACCAGGGTGGGGACAGTGCCAGGGATGGGGACATGGCCCAGCACAGGGACATTGTCCATCATGGGGACATTGCCTGGGACCAGGACGATGCCCAGGATGGGGACAGTGTCCTCCATGGGGACAGTGTGTGGGATGGGGACATCCGTGGGATGGGGACAGTGCCAGGGATGGGGACGTGGCCCAGGATGGGGACATTGTCCTCCATGGGGACATCACCTGGGACCAGGACTGTGCCAGGGATGGGGACAGTGTCCAGGACAGGGACAGGGACAGTGCCAGGGATGGGGATGTGGCCCAGGATGGGGACATTGTCCATGATGGGGACATTGCCTGGGACCAGGATGGTGCCAGGGATGGGGACAGTGTCTGGGATGGGGACGGTGCCAGGGATGGGGACATTGTCCTCCATGGTGGCATCACCTGGGACCAGGATGGTGCCAGGGATGGGGATGTGGCCCAGGATGGGGACATTGTCCAGGATGGGGACATTGCCTGGGACCAGGACGGTGCCCAGGATGGGGACAGTGTCTGGGATGGGGACATTGTCCTCCATGGGGACATCACCTGGGACGAGGATGGTGCCAGGGATGGGGACATCTCTGGGACAGGGACAGTGCCAGGGATGGGGACGTGGCCCAGGACAGGGACATTGTCCATGATGGGGACATTGCCTGGGACCAGGATGGTGACAGGGATGGGGACAGTGTCTGGGATGGGGACAGTGTCCTCCATGGTGGCATCACCTGGGACCAGGACGGTGCCAGGGACGGGGACATTGTCCTGGGGGGGGATATCGGCGTCCCCCGCCCCCCGCCTGCTCCCCGGGGTGGGTGACATTAACGGGGGACACCCCCCCGCCCCCCCCCGGTGATGGGGGGTGTCGGGGGGGCACCGGGCAGGGCTGGGGACCCCCCGGTGTCCCCTCCTGAGGGTGGGGTGATCACTGGGGACCCCCACCCTGGGGGGGTCACCGGGGGGGGTTCCCGGGGGGGTCCCGGGGGGGTCCCCGGTGGGGAGTGGGGGGGGGATTTATGGGTCTCGGGGGGATTCCGCCTGTGGGGGGGGGGCACCGGGGGGGGGATCCCCGTGGGGGGGAGCACCGGGGGGGTCCGCGGGGTCCCGGGGCGGAGCCGCCGCCGCCGCGGGGGGGGGGGGCAGGTCCCGGGGCGGGGGGAGGCGCCGGGGCGGGGGCGCAGAGGCGGCACCGGCGGTACCGGCAGCGGTACCGGCAGCGGCGGCGGCGGCGGCGGGAGGCGCCTCCTCCCGGTGCCAACCGGTTGCACGGGGCCATGCGGAGCCCCGGACCGGGAAGAGCCGCCGCCGCTCCCGGCTCTGCCACCGCGCATCGCTAGGGACCGGCACCGGGGGAGGCACCGGCAGCGGGGGGACTCCGGCACCGGCACCGGCACCGGCACCCGGGGAGGCACCGGCACCGGAGGGGGCTCCGGGACCGGCACCGGGACCGGTACGGGGACCGGCAGCCGTACCAGCACCGGGAGCAGCTCCGGGTCCGGGTCGGCCTCCGGTACCGGCACCGGGAGCGGCTCCGGTACCAGCACCGGTTCGGGTACCGGCACCAGCACCGCTACCGGCACCGGGAGCGGCTCCTTCCCCGGCACCAGCAGCACCTCGAGGTCCCCGGTTCCCCCCCGGTTCCCTCCCGGTCCCGCGGACGATGGAGCCGGTACCGGACTCTAGCAAAAGCCTCTCGCTGTCGCTGCCGGTGCCCCGGGAGGGGCCCAGCACCCCGCGGCCCCCCCAGCACCTCTGGCGCCAGCCCCGCACCCCGATCCGCATCCGCCACCGCGGCTTCTCCGACACCGACCGGCCCCGGGCCCGGCCCATGGAGCGCGCGGACGCCGTCGACACCGGGGACCGGCCGGGGCTGCGCAAGTCCCGCATGTCCTGGCCCTCCTCCCTGCACGGGCCCCCCGGCACCGGCAACCGGTAGGTGACAGCGGCGGGGACCCCCCCGGAGCCCCCCGGCATCATCCCGGTACCGGTACCGGAGGCGGGACCCCCCCCAGCATCACCCCGGTACCCCCCTGGAGCCCCCCGGCATCCTCCCGGTACCGGTACTGGAGGTGGGAACCCCCAGCATCACCCCGGTACCCCCCTGGAGCCCCCTGGCATCCTCCCGGTACCGGTACCGGAGGCAGGACCCCCCCAGCATCACCCCGGTACCCCCCCGGAGCCCCCCAGTACCGGTACCCATCCTCCCGGTACCGGTACTGGAGGTGGGACGCCCCCAGCATCATCCCAGTACCGGTACCGGGGGTGGGACCCCCCAGTATCATCCCAGTACCGGTATCGGGGGTGGGACCCCCCCAGCATCCTCCCGGTACCGGTACCGAAGGCGGGACCCCCCCAGCATCACCCCGGTACCCCCCCGGAGCCCCCCAGTACCGGTACCCATCCTCCCAGTACCGGTACCGGAGGCGTGACCCCCCCCAGCATCCTCCCAGTACCGGTACCGGAGGTGGGACCCCCCCAGCATCCTCCTGGTACCCCCCCGGAGCCCCCCAGTATCCTCCCGGTACCGGTACTGGTCCCAGTGGGGTTTGGGGGGGGTCCAGTGGCCGCCGGCTCTACCGATGGCGGGGGGCAAGTGGTGCTGCCCACCGGTGGGACCCCTGGGTGCCGGTGGGTGCGGGGGGGGGGGGGTCCCCACACCGATGGGTGCCAGGACCCGGCCGGACTGGGGGGGGGGGGGCGCTCGGTGTGGGACCCCCGGAGCGGGGTGGGGGGCGGCGCCGGTGCCGGTGGGGAAGTTTATTTTGGGTGACGGCGGCGGCTGTGGCCGTGCCGCGACGGCAGCGTGTGCCGGGGGGGGGCAGGTGGTGGGGATTGGGGGGTGGGGGGGTCGTTTCCTTCCTCCTCCTCCTCTTCCTCCCTCCCCCACGGAGATCCCCCCGCGGCGGCGGCGAGCGGCTGGGGAGGGCGATGGGGCGCGGGCAGGGCCGGCGTCGCCCCGGTGAAGCCGGGGGTGCCGGAGGGGCTGAACCCCCCAGATGTGGGGCTGGGGGTGCCAGACCCCCCCCAGATGTGGGGCTGGGGGTGCCAGACCCCCCCTTGTGCCCCATCAACCCCCGTCGGTGGGATCCGGCGTCCCCCCACCGCCTTCCCCGGCGTCCCCGTCCCGCCGCCGGCACCGGGAGCACCCGGCCCAACCCTCCCTTACGGGCTTCTCCCTTCCTGGAGCAATTAGTGTAATTAAGCCAAACGAACCCCGAGGTGGGATCGCACTGGGGTGGTGGTGGCAGCCGGAGCCCGGCTCAGCGCGGCGCTGCCACGATGGGTCCGGCCACCGCCGGCTCCCGGAGGCTTGGCCCGGGTTCCCGCAGCCATTAATTAGCCCTCGCCCTAATTAATCCCTCCTGGTTAATTCCTTTTTGGCAATAAAATTAATAACAATGGACCGGGCCGCGGTGATGGCGGCGGCGCCGTGGCGGTGGCGATGGGGGGATGAGTCACCTGCGGCCGCTGGAAGTGACTCACGTTGGCTCCGGCTGCCGGAGGGAACCCCGCGCCGGCGGCCGGGGGGAGCGGGGACAGCGGGGACCCCCCTCGGGCACCCCCGGGGCCGGCCGGGGGCGCGGGGTGGTGGGGCGTGGGGTGGCATGGCATGGTATGGCACGGTGTGGCATGGTATGGCACAGTATGGCATGGAATGGTGTGGTATGGCACAGTATGGCACGGTATGGCATGGTATAGTGTGGTATGGCACACTATGGCATGGTATGGCACGGTATGGCACGGTGTGGCATGGTATGGCACAGTGTGGCACGGTATGGCATGGTATGGTGTGGTATGGCATGGTATGGCACAGTATGGCACGGAATGGCACAGTATAGCGTGGTATGGCGCTGTGTGGCATGGTATGGTGTGGTATGGCATGGTATGGCACGGTATGGTACGATACGGCACCGTATGGCACGGTATAGTGTGGTATGGCACACTATGGCATGGTATGGCACGGTATGGCACTGTATGGCATGGTATGACACAGTGTGGCACAGTATGGCATGGTATGGTGTGGTATGGTACGATACAGCACCGTATGGCACGGTATAGTGTGGTATGGCACAGTATGGCACAGTATGGTGCAGTAGGGCATGGTATGGCACGGTATGGCACAGTATAGTGTGGTATGGCGCTGTATGGCATGGTATGGCACAATATGTCATGGTATGGCACGGTATTACATGGTATGGTATGATACGGCACTGTATGGCATGGTATAGTGTGGTATGGCACACTATGGCATGGTACGGCACGGTATGGCATGGTATGGTGCAGTATGGCATGGTATGGCACAGTATAACATGTTATGGCACAGTATGGTATGGTATGGTGTGGTATGGAAACGTATGGCACGGTATGGCATGCTATGGCCCAGTATGGCATGGTATGGCTCAGTACGGTGCAGTATGGCACAGCATGGCACGGTATGGTGCAGTACAGCGTGATGCGGTGTGGTACAGCACAGTGTGGTACAATATGGTGTGGTGTGGCACGGTATGGCACGGCACGGCCCAGCGGGGTATGACATGGCGTGGCACGGCATGACACGGCGCAGTGCGGGGTGTTACGGCACGGTGTGGTGTGGTATGGCACAGTATGGTGTGGTACGGTGCGGTATGGCACGGTATGGCACTGTATGGCGCAGTATGGTGCAGCATGGCACGGTATGGCACGGTATGGCACGGTATGGCACGGTACGGCACGGTGTGGCACGGTATGGCACAGTATGGTGCAGTATGGCACGGTATGGCACGGTGTGGCACGGTATGGCACAGTATGGTGCAGTATGGCACGGTATGGCACGGTGTGGCACGGTACAGCATGGTATGGCACGGTATGGTGACAGGGACGGCCCCAAACTGGCCTCTCTGGGGTGAGCCCGGGGGGCGCAGGGACCCCCGGAGGTCACTGGGGACACTGGGGACACTGGGGACCCCCATGGGGCGGGGGGGGACACCCGGGGGGGGGCAATGGGGGGGGGGGGACACCCCCGCCCCCATCCAGCCCCTCGGCAGGTGCCCACGGGGGTCCCCGGTGAGCGGGGCCGGGGGGGACCCCCAGGGAAGGGTGCGGGGACCCCCGGGGGGGCTCAGGGACCCCCGATGGGGTGCAGGGACCCCCGGGGGGGCTCAAGGACCCCTGGGGGGGGCTCAGGGACCCCTAAACTGGGGTCAGGGACCCCCAATTGGACTCGGGGCCCCCCTGGGGGGTCTCAGGGACCCCTGGGGGGGGCTCAGGGACCCCCAAGTTGGGCTCAGGCCCCCCGGGGGGGGCCTCAGCACTCCCCATCCCCTCCCCCCCCCCGCCCCCGCGAAGCTCCGGGCCGGCCCCTCCCCTCCCCGCCCCCTACCCCGCCCCCCCCGGTGCCCCCCCCGGTGCCCTCTCACCCGTCCCGTCCCGCTGCCATGGCCGGGGAGCGGCGGGGGGGCCGCTGGGGGGGGGCACCGTGGGGGGGGGCTGAGGACGAGACCTTCCTGTCCCCCACCCCCCACTCCCCCCCCCCCGGGGGGTCCCCCATGTCCCGCCGCCCCCCCCCCCACCCTCCGGGACCGGCGGCGCGGGACGCGGGGCAGGTAACGGGGACCCCCCCCCCGGTGTGGGGGGGTCAGGGGGGTCCCCCATGGGCAGGTTTAAGGTGGGGGGGGGTCCCTTAGTGAGCCCCCACCCCCTGGGTGCGTGGGGACCCCCCCCCGGGTCCCTGCGGGGGGGGTGGGGGAGGCACCCTGGTTCCTCCCGCACCCAGGGGGAAGTGGGTGACGGTTGGAGGGGGGAGGGGACAAGCTGCCCCCGCCCCCCCCCGTGGGTCCTCAACCCACACCGGGGGGTCCCCGAACTGGGGGGGGGTCCCGGTTGTGATGTTGGGGGGCTCGGGGTGCCGGTAAGTGGGGTCCCAAGTGGGGGGGGGGGTGGTACAGGGGGGTCCTGGGGACCTCCGTGATGGGGGGGGGCTGGTTTGGGGGGGCCCGGGGACAAGGGGGGGGGTCGCAGTGGGGGGGGTCCCACTGGGGGGGGTCTCAGTACTGGGGGGTCCCGGTATTGGGTGTCCCGGTACTGGGGGAGGTCCCGGTATTGGGGGGGGTCCCGGTGGGGGGGGGCCGGTGTTGGGGGGTCCCGGGGGTGGGCAGGGGGGCACGGGGGGGTCCCCACCCCGGGGGGTGCACCCAGGGCTCCGGGACCCCCCGTCCCTGTCCCTGTCCCCCCCCCCCAACGCCCTGTGGCTACCAGAGCTGGGGTCCCCCCACCCATGGGTGCTGCTGCGCCCAGGGGGGTCCTGCTGGTGCTGGCGTGGGGTGTGACAGGGCCCCATGTCGTGACGGGGCCCCATGTCGTGACAGCGCGCCGGAGCCCAGCGCGGTGACACCAGTGTGTGCGGTGACACTGGGGTGTGCGGTGACACCAGTGGACATGGTGATACTGGTGTGTGCGGTGACACTGGTGCACGTGGTGGCCCCAGGGTGTGGTGGCCCCAGTGGACATGGTGACACCGAGGTGTGGTGGCACTGGTGCATGTGGTGACATGGTGACACTGGTGTACACGGTGACACCAGTGGACGTGGTGACACCAGTGTGTGCGGTGACACCAGTGGACATGGTGACACCAGTGTGTGCGGTGACACCAGTGCATGAGGTGACACTGGTGCACGTGGTGGCCCCAGTGTGTGGTGGCCCCAGTGCACATGGTGACACCGGGGTGTGGTGACACTGGTGCACATGGTGACACGGTGACCCTGGTGCATGCAGTGACACCAGTGGACATGGTGACACTGGTGCACGTGGTGACACTGTTGTGGTGACACCGGTGCACATGGTCACACTGGTGTGTGCGATGACACCAGTGGACATGGTGACACTGGTGTGTGTGGTGGCACCAGTGGACACGGTGACACCGGTGTGTGTGGTGGCACCAGTGGACACGGTGACACCAGTGCATGCGGTGACACTGGTGTGTGCGGTGACACCAGTGGACATGGTCACACTGGTGTGTGCGGTGACACTGGTGGACATGGTGACACTGGGGTGTGTGGTGGCACCAGTGGACATGGTGACACCAGTGCACATGGTGACACTGGTGTGGTGACACTGGTGTGTGTGTGGTGACACCAGTGAACATGGTGACACTGGTGTGGTGACACTGGTGTGGGTGTGGTGACACCAGTGGACATGGTGACACTGGTGTGTGTGTGGTGACACTGGTGTGTGTGGTGGCCCCAGTGCACATGGTGACACCAGTGTGTGCGGTGACAGCAGTGGGCACAGTGACACTGGTGCGTGTGGTGACACTGGTGTGCAGTGCCACTGGTGCACATGGTGGCCCCAGTGCGTGGTGGCCCCAGTGCGTGGTGGCCCCGGGGTGTGGTGGCACCGGGGTGTGGTGGCACCGGCGCGGGCTGGCACAGCCACTGATAGCAGGGTCCGGCAGCGTGTCCTGGCCACTGCCACCGCCGGGCGTGTCCCCAGTGCCACCAGCGATGTCCCCAACGTCCCCAGTGCCACCAGCGATGTCCCCAGTGCCACCATCACCCCCCCGGGGGTCTGTCCCGGTGTCGTGCGGGATGCGGGGGGGGTTGGGGGGGGGGATGGCAGATGTCCCCCCTGTCCCCACCCCTGACGTCCCCCCCCCGTGTCCCCGCAGCCCCGAGGGGGGGGTCGCCCCCCCGGGGGGGTGCAGCCCCCCGCGCCCCCCGCCCAGCCCCGCGCTCGCGCTGCCGCCCCCCCCCCCCGCGCCGCGGCTCCTTCCTCTACCGCTCCGACAGCGACCGCGACGCCTCCCCCAAGAGCGGCTCCCGCACCTCCTCGGTCACCAGCGAGGCGTGAGTGGGACCCCCGCGACCCCCCCCCCGGACCCCCCGGGACACCCCCAGACCCCCCTGGGACCCCTCAGACCCCCCGGGACCTCCCCAGACGCCCCCAGACCTCCTGGGACCCCCCAGGACCCCCCGGGACCCCCTGGGACCCCTCACACTCCTGGGACCCCCCCAGGTCCCCTCAGACCCCCTGGGACCCCCTGGGAGCCCCCAGACCCCCCAGACCCCCTGGGACCCCCCGGACCCCCCGGGAGCCACCGGGACCCCCCGGGACCCCCCCAGATCCCCCCAGACCTCCTGGGACCCCCCAGGACCCCCTGGGACCCCCTGGCACCTCTCGCACTCCTGGGACCCCCCCAGGTCCCCTCAGACCCCCTGGGACCCCCCAGGAGCCCCCAGACCCCCTGGGACCCCCCGGGCCCCCCGGGACCTCCCCAGACCCCCCGGGAGCCCCCGGGACCCCCCAGATCCCCCCAGACCCCCTGGGACCCTCTGGGACCTCTCAGATACCCCAGGACCCCCCGGGACCCCCCAGACCCCTCAGATACCCCAGGACCCCCCCACCATCACCCTGGAGACCCCCACTGTCCCCCCAGGGCCCTCCCCTCCCCCACTGTGGGCCATGTCCCCCCCCAGGATGGGTGGGGGGCACCCAGGGGTCCTTCCCCCCCCCCCCCCACTGACACCCCCCCCCCATTTCTCTTCCAGCCACGCCGAGGAGCTCATCGTCACCCCCTTCGCCCAGGTGGGGCTGGGGGGGGCCCCGGGGGTCCCTGACCCCCCTAATGTGACCTTGACCCCCCCAATGTCACCCTGACCCCCCAATGTGTCCCTGACCCCCCCAGTGTCACCCTGACCCCCCCCATGTCCCCCCCCCCCCAGGTCCTGGCGAGTCTCCGCAGCGTCCGCAGCAACTTCTCCGTCCTGGCAAATGTCCCCTCCGCCACGGGCAGCACGTGAGTGACCCTGACCTTGACCTTGACCTTGACCTTGACCTTTTGACCCTGGGGGGGGTCCTGGCCAGCCCTGACTCGCCCCCCCCCCCCCAGGCAGTCGCCCCTTGGCTCCCAGCCCCCCCCCTGCAAGGCCACGCTCTCAGGTAAGGGGGGGGGTCAGGGCTGAGGGGGGTCAGGGGGGGCTGGGGTGGGGGTCTGGGGGGGCCTGGGGGGGGCCTGGGGGGGGTCAGGGGGGGTCTGGGGGGCTGTGGGGGGTTGGGAGAAGGGGAAGGGGGGCCCATCCCACAGGGGGAAACTGAGGCACGGGGCGGGCAGCCCCCGTCTCCCCCAGCCTTGTCCCCATGGGGGGGGGTCCTGCAGCCCCCCCTGAGCCATGTCCCCCCACCCCTGGGGGTCCCTGGGGTCCCTGCACCCCCCCCAGCCCGGGGGGGTCCCCACAGCCCCGGGGGGGGTCCCCACACCCCCCCAGCCCCCCCATCCCCAGGGGGGTCCCTACCCCCCCCCAGCCCCTCCCACCCAGGGGGTCCCCCCAACCCTGTCCCCAGGGGGGTCCCCACAGCCCCGGGGGGGGTCCCACAGCCCCCAGCCCCATCCCCAGTGGGTCTCTGCCCCCTCCCCAGTCCCCCCCAGTCCTGGGGGTCCCCAGCCCCGTCCCCAGGGGGTCCCTGTCCCCCCCCAGCCCCCCAGCCCCCCCAGCCCTGGCTCCAGGGGGGTCCCTACCCCCCCAGCCCTCCCACCCAGGGGGTCCCCCCAACCCTGTCCCCAGAGGGGTCCCCCCAGCCCCGGGGGGGGGTCCCCTACACCCCCCCAGCCCCGGGGGTCCCCCAGCCCCGTCCACAGGGGGTCCCTGTCCCCCCCCAGCCCCCCCCAGCCCCCCCAGCCCCGTCCCCAGGGGGTCCCAGCCCCGTCCCCATTGGGTCCCTGTACCCCCCAGCCCCCCCAGCCCCGGGGGTCCCGGGCGGCCCCGAGCCCCCCCCCGCGGGGCCGTGGCCGGAGCTGGCGCGGGCGGCGCTGGAGGAGCTGGATTGGTGCCTGGAGCAGCTGGAGACCCTCCAGACCCACCGCGCCGTCAGCGAGATGGCCACCAGCAAGGTGGGGACTGGGAGGGGACAGCGGGGACGGGGACGGGGACCCCGGGGCGCCTGGGGGTGGGGACAGGGACGGGGACCCCGCTGGGACACTGGGATGGGGACAGGGACCCTGCTGGGACACTGGGACAGGGACCGTGCTGTGAGACTGGGATGGGGACAGACCCCCCCTGTGACACGAGGACAGGGACAGGGACCCCAGTGTGACACTGGGATGGGGACAGGGACCCTGCTGGGACACTGGGATGGGGATGGACCCCACTGTGATACTGGGATGGGGACCTGGATGGGACCCTGCTGTGACATGGGGATGAGGATGGACCCCCGTGTGACATGGGGACAGGGACAGGGACCCCGCTGGGACATGGGATGGGGACAGGGACCCTGCTGGGACACTGGGATGGGGACAGGGACCCTGCTGTGACACTGGGATGGGGATGGGACCCCACTGTGACATGGGGATGGGGACAGGGACCCTGCTGGGACACTGGGATGGGGATGGACCCCCCTGTGGTATGGGGATGGGGACAGGGACCCTGCTGGGACATGGGGACAGCAACAGGGACCCCGCTGTGACACTGGGACAGGGACCGTGCTGTGACACTGGGACAGGGACCGTGCTGTGAGACTGGGATGGGGACAGACCCCCCTGTGACACGAGGACAGGGACAGGGACCCCAGTGTGACACTGGGAAGGGGACAGGGACCCCGCTGTGACACTGGGACAGGGACCCTGCTGTGACACTGGGATGGGGACAGGGATGGGACCCCGCTGTGACATGAAAATGGGGACAGGGACCCTCCTGTGAGACTGGGATGGGGACAGATCCCCCTGTGACAAGAGGACAGGGACAGGGACCCCGCTGTGACACGGGGATGGGGACAGGGACCCTGCTGTGACACTGGGACAAGGACCCCCCTGTGACACTGGGATGGGGACAGACCCCCCTGTGACAGGGGGACAGGGACAGGGACCCCCCCTGTGACTCGGGGATGGGCCCCAGCTCCGCCGTGGGGACAAGGACACTCTGGCTCCGCCGTGGGGAGGGGGCCGGGGCCGGGACCCCCATGGGGACAGGGACGGGGGGGGCTGGTGGCACCTGGGGGGTGGGGCCGGTGGCCGGGGGCTGTGGGGGGTCCCCGGGGGTCCCCACGTCACCATGGGGGGGGCCTGGGGGGGTGCCACCCCCCCGTGGGGTGACCCTGGGGGTCCACACCCCACCCTGGGGGGCTCTGGGGGGGTCCCTGTCGCTTTCAGGGGGCCTGGGGGGGGGTCCCTGGCCCGGGGGGGGGGGTGACCGTGACCGTGACCGTGACCGTGACCGTGGGGGGGGGTGGGGGGGGGCCGGGGGCGGAGCCGGGGGGGGAGGAGCGAAGCCTCGCGCAGGCGTGAGCCCCCCCCCCACCCGCAGCTCCGCGGCCTCCGCAGCCCCGACGGGACCCCCCCGCCCCCCCCCTCAGCACCCCAAGGCCCCCCCGCGACCCCCCAGGACCCCCCCGGGACCCCCCCGCCCCCCCCCCGCTCTCCTCCGCATCCTCCCGCATCCCCGCCCCCCCCCGCATCCCCCCCCCAGCACCCCCCACCCCCTCCAGGACCCCCCCCCGCACCCCCCACCCCCCCATGGGCTCCCCCTGACCCCCCCCCTCACCACCACCCCGGGGGGGGGTCCCGCAGGAGGTGGGGGGGGGGGGGGCGATGTGAGGGACCCCCCCGCAGCGCCGGGGGGGGGCTGGCGGTGCCCTCCCACCCCCCCCCCCCGCATCCCCCCATGCCCAGGGCCCCCCCGCACCCCCCCCGGGGCCATAAGAGGCTGGGGGGTGCGTAGGGAGGGGGGGGGTAAGTAGGGACCCCCCCCCCCCAGTTACCCCAGGGTGGGGGGGGGGGGCGCAGAACCCCCCACCCCAATTCCCCCCCCCCCGGAAAAATGCCGCTGGTGGATTTTTTCTGCGAGAGCTGCGCGAGGCCGCGGCTGGTGGGGTGGTGGGGCCAGGTAAGGGGGGGGCAATAGGGTGGGGGGGGGTATGGGGTGGGGGGGGCACGGCTGACACCCCCCCCTAAAAAAAAATCACAGGGGACCCCCCCAGCCCAGCCCAGGGGGGTGCCCCCCCCCTCCCTGCATGGGGACCCCCCAGTTTGGGGCTGGAGGGACCAGTAAGGGGGGGGGTGTGGGGTGGGGGGGTATAGGGTGGGGGGGGGCAATGGGGGGGGGGGTATGGGGCGGGGGGGGCACGGCTGACACCCCCCCCCCGAAAAAATCAGGGTGGGACCCCCCCCAGCCATCCCCCCCCCTCCCTGCATGGGACCCCCCCCAACCAGTCAGTCCCACCCCCTAAATGGGGACCCCCCAGTTTGGAGGGGGTGGTGGGACCAGTAAGGGGGGGGGGGCATGGGGTGGGGGGGGAAATGGGGTGGGGGGGGGCACGGCTGACATCCCCCCCCCCGAAAAAATCAGGGTGGGACCCCCCCCAACCAGCCCCCCCCCACCCTAAATGGGGACCCCCCAGTTTGGGGGGGGGGCTGGGGGGGGGTTCTGTACTGGGGGGGTCTGGGGGCTGTACTGGGCTGTACTGAGGGGGTCTGTGCTGGGGGGGGGGGTCTGTACTGGGGGGGGTCTGGGGTCTGGTTAAACCCCCCCCAAACACCCCCGGGGGGGGCAGTTGCCATGGAGACGGGGGGGAGGGTCCTGATTGGCTGATTTGGGGGGGGGTGTCGGGGGGGGGGGGGCAGCATCCGGGCCCCGCTCAAGGGCAGCGAGGACTCGGGGGGGGCGGGGCCAGTGTCCCCCCCCAGTGTCCCCAGTGTCCCCCCCCCCAGTGCTCCCAGTGTCCCCCCAGTGCCACTAGTGCCCCCCCAGTGCCCCCCCAGTGCCCCCCAGTGTCCCCAGTGCCCCCCCAGTGTCCCCCCAGTGCTACCAGTGCCCCCCCAGTGTCCTTCCCAGTGCCTCCAGTGTCCTCCCAGTGCTCCCAGTGCCCCCCCAGTGCCCCCCCAGTGTCCCCCCAGTGCTCCCAGTGTCCCCCCAGTGCCCCCCCAGTGTCCCCAGTGTCCCCCCAGTGCCCCCCAGTGCTACCAGTGCCCCCCCAGTGTCCTTCCCAGTGCCTCCAGTGTCCTCCCAGTGCTCCCAGTGCCCCCCCAGTGTCCCCCCAGTGTCCCCCCAGTGTCCCCCCAGTGCCCCCCCAGTGTTCTCCCAGTGCCCCCCCAGTGCCCCCCCAGTGCTACCAGTGTCCCCCTAGTGCCCCACCAGTGTCCCTCCAGTGCTACCAATGTCCTCCCAGTGCCCCCCCAGTGCTACCAGTGTCCCCAGTGTCCCCCCAGTGTCCCCCAGTGCTCCCAGTGCCCCCCCAGTGCCCTCCCAGTGTCCCCCCAGTCTCTGCAGTGCTCCCCCAGTGCCCCCCAGTGTCCCCCCACTGCCCCCCCAGTGTCCCCCAGTGCTCCCAGTGCCCCCCCAGTGCCCCCCAGTGCCACCAGTGCCCCCCCAGTGCCCCCAGTGTCCCCCCAGTGTCCCCAGCATGGCGGTGCCCTGTCCCTGCTGGGACCCCCCCCGCCCCCCTCGGGGTGTTTGTCCCTCTCCAGGGGCCAGACCCCGGATCCGGGGGGGGACCCTGGGGCTGGGGGGGTCTGTGGGGCTCCGGGGGGGTCTGGGAGGGTCTGGGGGGGTCTGGGGGGCTCCGGGGGGTCCCGGGGGGGGGGTGACCCCACAGTGCCCCCCCTGACCCCCCCCCCCCCAGTTCAAGCGCATGCTGAGCCGGGAGCTGAGCCACCTCTCGGGGACGAGCCGCTCCGGGAACCAGGTGTCCGAGTTCATCGCCAGCACCTTCCTCGGTGAGACCCCCCCCCCCGGGACCCCCCCGGGACCTCCCGGGACCCCCACCAACCCCCCAGGACTCCCTGGGACCCCCCCGGGACCCCCCTGACCCATGGGACCCCCTGGGACCCCCCCCAGCCCTCTGGGACCACCAGGGACCCCCAGCAACTCCCAGGGACCCCCCCCCTGCACCCCTGGGACCCCCAGAGACCCTCAAGGACCCCCCCGGGACCCCCCCCGACCCCCGGGACCCCCTGGGACCCCACCCCGAGCCCTGGGACCACCCGGGACCCCCCAGGGACCCCCGGGAACCCCCCCGGGACCCCCCCCCGGGACCCCCGGGACCCCACCCCGAGCCCTGAGATCCCCCCGGGACCCCCCCTGACCCATGGGACCCCCTGGGATCCCCCCCCAGCCCCCAGGACCCCCTGGGACCCCCTGGGACCCCCCCCCCGACCCCTGGGACCCCCCCCTGAGCCCCGGGACCCCCCTGGGACCCCCTGGGACACCCACCAGCCCTCTGGGACACCCCCCCAGGCCCCCAGGACCCCTGGCACCCTTGGGACCCCCAAGGACCCTCACCAGACCCATGGGACCCCCAGGGACCCCCAGGACCCCTGCCAGACCCCCTGGGACCCCCACGAGCCCCCTGGGAGCCCCCAGGGACCCCCACGAGACCCTCGGGACCCCCCAGGACCCCCCCAGGACCCCCCGCAACCCCTGGGACCCCCCTGGGACCCCCCAGGACCCATGGGACCCCCAAGGACCCTCACCAGACCCCAGGGACCCCCTGGCACCCCCACCAGACTCCTTGGGACCCCCAGCAACCCCCTGGGACCCCCCCCCCAGCACCCCAGGACCCCCTGGGACCCCTGGGACCCCCCCAGTACCTGTGGGACCCCCAAGGACCCTCACCAGACCCCAGGGACCCCCTGAGAGACCCCCAGGACCCCCCCCACACCCCCAGGACCCCCTGGGACCCCCACCAAATCCTCTGGGACCCTCGGGGACCCCCACCAGACCCCTTGGGACCACTGGGACCCCCCTGGGACCCCCACGAGCCCCCCAGGACCCCCAGGGACCCCTGCCAGACCCCTGGGCCCCCTAGAGACCCTCAAGGACCCCTTGGGACCCCCCCCAGCTCCCCAGGACCCCCAGGGACCCCCTGGGACCCTCACTGGTCCCCCAGTTCCCCCAGGGACCCTCAAGGACCCCTGGGACCCCCCCCCAGTTCCCCCAGTCCCCCATGCTGGTGGGGGGTCCCAGGCAGGGGGTGGCCGTGTCCCCCCGACCCGTCCGTGTGTCCCCCCCCCCAGACAAGCAGCACGAGGTGGAGATCCCCCCCCCCAGCCCCACGGAGAAGAAGCGGCGGCAGCCGCCCCCCCCCGGGCACCCCCGGGGGGGCAAGAAGCTGCCCCCGCCCCCCCCCGGCCCCGCCGGTGTGCCCCGGTACGGGGTGCCCACGGACCGGGAGGAGCTGCTGGGCAAGGTGGGGGGGCACTGGGAATGGTGGGGGGGTCTACTGGGAACAAGGGGGGGCACTGGGAGCAGGGGGGGGATACTGGGAACAAGGGGCTACTGGGGGGGGGTCTGGGAACAAGGGGGGGCACTGGGGACAATGGGGGGGCACTGGGATGGGGGGGGACTGGGAGCAATGGGGGGGCACTGAGAATGGGGGGGCACTGGGGTGGAGGGGTATGGGAATGGGGGGGCACTGGGGACAATGGGGGGGCACTGGGAGCAATGGGGGGGCACTGGGAACAGTGGGGGGGGCACTGGGGACAATGGGGGGGCACTGGGATGGGGGGGGACTGGGAGCAATGGGGGGGCACTGGGAACAGTGCGGGGGGCACTGGGGACAAGGGGGGCTACTGGGAATGGGGGAGGGCTACTGGGAACAAGGGGGTCTAATGGGGTGGGGGGCACTGGGAACAATGAGGGGGCTACTGGGGTGGAGGGGTATGGGAATGGGGGGGCACTGGGAACAATGGGGGGTCACTGGGACAAGGCAGGGGCTACTGGGAACAAGGGGGGGGCTACTAGAGTGGGGGGGTCTGGGAATGGGGGGGCACTGGGAGCAATGGGGGGCACTGGGAGCAAGGGGCTACTGGGAGCAATGGGGGGCTACTGGGTTGGGAGGGGCACTGGGGACAAGGGGGGGCACTGAGGGGGTCTGGGAGCAATGGGGGGGCACTGGGAGCAATGGGGGGGGCACTGGGAACAGGGGGGGCACTGGGGACAATGGGGGGCACTGGGATGGGGGGGCACTGGGAACAAGGGGGGGCTACTGGGGTGGAGGGGTATGGGAATGGGGGGGCACTGGGGACAATGGGGGGGCACTGGGAGCAATCGGGGGGGCACTGGGAGCAATGGGGGGCACTGGGGGCACTGGGGGGGGTCAGGCCGGGGGTCCCACGCCGCCCCCCCCCCCCAGGAACTGGCCAGCCTCAACCAGTGGGGGCTGAACATCTTCCGCGTGGGCGAGTACTCGGGGGGGCGATCGCTGAGCTGTGTCCTGTACTGCATCTTCCAGGTGACCCCCCGGGACCCCCAGGACCCCCCCAAACCCCCCCAGTGCCCCCTCAATACCCCCAGTGCCCCCCCCAACACCCCCCATCCCACTATGACCCCCCAGGACCCCCCTAAACCCCCCAGGACCCACCCAACACCCCAACACCCCCCAAACCCCCCCAGTGCCCCCTCAGCACCCCCAGGACCCCCCCAAATCCCCCCAGTGTCCCCCCAACACCCCCATCCCCACCCCAGACCCCCCCATCCCACTATAAACCCCCCCAGGACCCCCCCAAACCCCCCATCCCCACCCCAAATCCCCCCTATGCCCCCCAACACCCCCCATCCCACTATAAACCCCCCCAGGACCCCCCCTAAGCCCCCCCAGGACCCCCCCAACACCCCCCAGTGCCCCCCAACCCCCCCATTCCCACCTCAAACCTCCCCAGGACCCCCCCAAACCCCCCCCATTCCCACCCCAGACCCCCACCCCAAACCCCCCCATCCCACTATAACCCCCCCAGGACCCCCCCAAAGCCCCCCTACGCCCCCCAAACCCCCCTATCCCTGCCCCAAATCCCCCCTATGCCCCTCAAACCCCCCCATTCCCACCTCAACTCCCCCCCAGGGCCCCCCCAACCCCCCCCAATGCCCCCCCCAAACTCCCCCAGGACCCCCCTGAACCCCTCCAGGACCCCCCCAGCACCCCCAGGATCCCTCCAACCCCCCCATCCCCACCCCAAATCCTCCCTACGCCCCACAAACCCCCCTCATTCCCACCTCAACACCCCCCAGTGGCCCCCAACCCCCCCCATTCCCACCCCAAACCCCCCCAGGACCCCCCCAAACCCCCCTAATGCCCCCCCCAACACCCCCCATCCCACCCCAACACCCCCATCCCCACCCCAGACCCCCCCATCCCACTATAAACCCCCCCAGGCCCCCCCTAAACCCCCCCAGGACCCCCCCAAACCCCCCTAGTGCCCCCCAACCCCCCCATTCCCACCTCAAACCCCCCCAGGACCCCCCCTTCCAAACCCCCCCATCCCACTATAAACCCCCCAGGACACCCCTAACCCCCCCCAGGACCCCCCCAAACCCCTCTATCCCACCCTAACCCCCCCCAAACCCCCCCAGGACCCCCCCAAGCCCCCCCATCCCCACCCCAAATCCCCCCCAGGACCCCCCCAGGGCCCCCCCATCCCACTATAACTCCCCCAGCACCCCCCTAAACCCCCCCAGTGCCCCCCCAACCCCCCCCATCCCCACCCCACACCCCCTCCCCCAGCCACGTGGTGGGGGCAGAGGGGGGGTCTCTCACCCCCGCCCCCCCCCAGGAGCGGGAGCTGGTGAGAACCTTCCGGATCCCGGTGCGGACCCTGCTGGCCTACGCCCTCACGCTGGAGGCCCACTACCACGCCGACGTCGCCTACCACAACAGCCTGCACGCCGCCGACGTCCTGCAGTCCACCCACGTCCTGCTGGGCACCCCCGCCCTCGACGTGAGCCCCCGGGCCCATCGTGGGGTGGGGGGGACCATCGTGGGGTGGGGGGACCCATTATGGGGTGGGGGGACCTGTTATGGGGTGGGGGGACCTGTTATGGGGTGGTGGGAACTGTCATGGGGTGGTGGGACCCATCATGGGGTGGTGGGACCATTGTGGGGTGGTGGGATCTGTCATGAGGTGGTGGAACCCAACATGGGGAGGTGGGACCCATAGTAGGGTGGTGGGACCTGTAATGGGGTGGTGGGACCTGTTATGGGGTGGTGGGAACTGTCATGGGGTGGTGGGACCCATCATGGGGTGGTGGGACCATTGTGGGGTGGTGGGATCTGTCATGAGGTGGTGGAACCCAACATGGGGAGGTGGGACCCATAGTAGGGTGGTGGGACCTGTAATGGGGTGGTGGGACCCGTAATGGGGTGGTGGGACCATCGTGGGGTGGTGGGACCTATAGTGGGGTGGTGGGAACTGTTAGGGGGTGGTGGGAACTGTCGTGGGGTGGTGGGACCCATAATGGGGTGGTGGGACCAGTTGTGGGGTGGGGGAGTCTGTCACGGGGTGGGGGGATCTGTCATGGGGTGGTGGGACCAGTCATGGAGTAGGGGGACCCTTAATGGGGTGGTGGGATCTGTAATGGGGTCGTGGGACCCATCAAGGGGTGGGGGGAACTGTCATGGGGTGGTGGGACCTATCATGGGGTGGTGGGACCCATTGTGGGGTGGTGGGGTCTGTCTCGGGGTGATGGGTCACGTTGTGGGGTGGGGGGATCTGTTATGGGGTGGTAGGACCCATAATGGGGTGGTGGCGTCTGTCATGGGGTGGGGGGACACGTCATGGGGTGGGGGGACCCATCGTGGGGTGGGGGGACCCATCATGGGGTGGTGGGACCTGTTATGGGGTGGGGGGACACTTCGTGGGGTGGTGGGACCCGTAATGGGGTGGTGGGATCTGTAATGGGGTCGTGGGACCCATCATGGGGTGGGGGGAACTGTCATGGGGTGGGGGGACACTTCGTGGGGTGGTGGGACCCGTAATGGGGTGGTGGGATCTGTAATGGGGTCGTGGGACCCATCATGGGGTGGGGGGAACTGTCATGGGGTGGTGGGACCCATCGTGGGGTGGTGGGAACTGTCATGGGGTGGGGGGACCTATCATGGGGTGAGGGGACACGTTGTGGGGTGGTGGGACCTATCATGGGGTGGTGGGAACTGTTAGGGGGTGGTGGGACAGGTCATGGGGTGGTGGGATCTGTTATGGGGTGATGGGACCCATCACGGGGTGGTGGGACCATTGTGGGGTGGTGGGATCTGTCATGAGGTGGTGGAACCCAACATGGGGAGGTGGGACCCATTGTAGCGTGGTGGGACCCGTCAAGGGGTGGTGGGACCCGTAATGGGGTGGTGGGACCTGTAATGGGGTGGGGGGACCCATCGTGGGGTGGTGGGACCTATAGTGGGGTGGTGGGACATGTCGTGGGGTGGTGGGAACTGTTAGGGGGTGCTGGGACATGTCGTGGGGTGGTGGGACCCATCATGGGGTGGGGTGACACGTCGTGGGGTGGGGGTCCTGGGGTGCTGGGGGGGGGTCCCTGGGTGCTGGGGGGTCCCTGGGGGGTCCCGGGGTGCTGAGCGGGGGCCGCCGCAGGCCGTGTTCACCGACCTGGAGGTCCTGGCCGCCCTCTTCGCCGCCGCCATCCACGACGTCGACCACCCCGGCGTGTCCAACCAGTTCCTCATCAACACCAGTGAGCGCCGCGCACGCGTGTTCCCTCGCACACACGTGTTCCCTCGCACACGCGTGTCCCCTCGCACACGCGTGTTCCCTTCCCGCACGCAGACGGTGCTCTGTGGGTCCTGCACGCACAAGCCGCCTTGCAGCCACGTCCCCTCTTGCACACGCCTGTTGCCTTGCACACGCGTGTCATCTTGCACATACACATCAGTGCACGCACATGTCATCTTGCACACGTGTATCATCTTGCACACACGTGTCTTTTTGCACATGCATGTCATCTTGCACACGTCATCTTGCACACGTCTTGCACACAGTCATCTTGCACACGTGTATCATCTGGCACACATGTGTCTTCTTGCACGTGCATGTTATCTTGCACACGTGTATCGTCTTGCACATGTTGTCTTGCACACACACATCATCTTGCATGCACATGTCATCTTGCACACACGTATCTTGCATAAGCCTGTTGTCTTGCACACACGTGTCATCTTGCACATATGTATCATCTCGCACACACGTGTTGTCTTGCACACGCGTCTTGCACACACATGTGATCTTGCACATGTGTGTTGTCTTGCACACACGTGTTATCTTGCACACTTGCCCCCTTGCACATGCCCATTGCCTCGCACATGCGTGTCATCTTGCACATGCATGTCATCTTGCACGCATATATCATCTTGCACACACATGTTGTCTTGCACACACGTCTTGCACACACATGTGATCTTGCACATGTGTGTTGTCTCGCACACGCGTGTCATCTTGCACATGCATGTCATCTTGCACACATTGTCTTGCACACACACATCATCTTGCACGCACGTGTCACCCTGCACACGCGTGTCACCCTGCACACGCGCTCTCACACGCATCCCCACGCAGAGCACCCTGCACCCCCCGAGCCGTGCCCACCCCGTGTGTGGGTGCATGTGTGGGTGGGGGTCCCTGGGGGGTCCCTGTGGTGTCCCTGGGGGGTCTCTGGGGGGGTCCCTGGAGTGTCCTTGAGGGGTCCCTGGCGTGTCCCCTGTGGGGTCCTAGTGGGCTCCCTGGGGTGTCCCTGAGGTGTCCCTGAGGGATCCCTGGGGGTGTCCCCTGGGGGTCCCTCGGGGAGTCCCTTGTGGGGTCCCTGGCGTGTCCCTGGGGTGTCCCCTGGGGTGTCTCTGGGGGTCCCTGGCGTTGTCCCTGGGTGTCCCCTGGGGGTGTTCCTGGGGGCGTCCCCGGGATGTCGCCTGGGTGTCCCCTGGGGTGTCCCCTGTGGTGTCCCTGGGGGGGGGTCTCTGGGGTGTCCCCTGGGAGATCCCTGGGGTGTCCCTGGGGTGTTCCCGGGGTGTCCCCAGGGGGTTCCTGGTGTGTCCCTTGGGGGGGGTCCCTGGGGTGTCTCGGGGGGTCCCTGGGATGTCCCCTGGGGTATCCCCTGGGGGTGTCCTTGGGGGTTCCCTGATGTGTCCCTGAGGTGCCTCTGGGGGTTCCCTGGGGGGTCCTTGGTGGTTCCCTGGGGGGTCTCTGGGGGGTCCCTGCGGTGTCCCTGGGTGTCCCCTGGGGTGTCCTTGAGGGTCCCTGGGGGTGTCCCCTGTGGTGTCCCCTGGGGTGTCCCCTGGGGTGTCCCAGGGTGTCCCTGGGGGATCCTGGGGGGGTCCCCAGGGTGTCCTTGAGGGGTCTCTGGGGTGTCCTTGAGGGGTCCCTGTGGTGTCCCCTGTGGTGTCCCCTGTGGTGTCCCTGGGGTGTCCCCTGGGGTGTCCCTGGGTGTCCCTGTGGTGTCCTGGGGGGGTCCCCAGGGTGTCCTTGAGGGGTCCCTGGGGTGTCCCTGGGTTGTCCCCCGGCGTGTCCCTGCGGTGTCCCTGAGGGATCCATGGGGGATCCCTGGGGTGTCCCTGTGGTGTCCCCAGGGTGTCCCTGAGGGTCCCTGGGTGTCCCTGGGGTGTCCTGGGGGGGTCCCCAGGGTGTCCTTGAGGGGTCTCTGGGGTGTCCTTGAGGGGTCCCTGTGGTGTCCCCTGTGGTGTCCCCTGTGGTGTCCCTGGGGTGTCCCCTGGGGTGTCCCTGGGTGTCCCTGTGGTGTCCTGGGGGGGTCCCCAGGGTGTCCTTGAGGGGTCCCTGGGGTGTCCCTGGGTTGTCCCCCGGCGTGTCCCTGCGGTGTCCCTGAGGGATCCATGGGGGATCCCTGGGGTGTCCCTGTGGTGTCCCCAGGGTGTCCCTGAGGGTCCCTGGGTGTCCTGGGGGGGTCCCCAGGGTGTCCTTGAGGGGTCTCTGGGGTGTCCTTGAGGGGTCCCTGTGGTGTCCCCTGTGGTGTCCCCTGTGGTGTCCCTGGGGTGTCCCCTGGGTGTCCCTGGGTGTCCCTGTGGTGTCCTGGGGGGGTCCCCAGGGTGTCCTTGAGGGGTCCCTGGGGTGTCCCTGGGTTGTCCCCCGGCGTGTCCCTGCGGTGTCCCTGAGGGATCCATGGGGGGTCCCTGGGGTGTCCCTGTGGTGTCCTCAGGGTGTCCCTGGAGGTCACTGGGTGTCCCTGTGGTGTCCTGGGGGGGTCCCCAGGGTATCCTTGAGGGGTCTGTGGGGTGTCCCTGGGGTGTCCTTGAGGGGTCCCTGGGGGTGTCCCCTGGGGTGTCCCCTCGGTGTCCCCTATGGTGTCCCAGGGTGTCCTTGAGGGGTCCCTGGGTTGTCCCCTGGTTGTCCCTGGGAGATCACTGGGTGTCCCTGGAGTGTCCTTGGGTGTCCCTGGAGGTCCCTGGGGTGTCCCTGGGTTGTCCCCTGGGGGTGTCCCCCTGTGGTGTCCCCGATGTCCCCCCCCGTGCCCCCCCAGACTCGGAGCTGGCGCTCATGTACAACGACGAGTCGGTGCTGGAGAACCACCACCTGGCCGTGGGCTTCCGGCTGCTGCAGGAGGAGAACTGCGACATCCTGCAGGGGCTGAGCCGGCGGCAGCGGCAGGCGCTGCGCAAGATGGTCATCGACATGGTGAGGGACCCCCCCGCCCCAAAAATACACACCCCCACCCCAAAAAACACCCCCAAAAATACACACCCCAAAAAAACTACATCCCCAAGCCAAAAAAACACCCCCAAAAAATATCCGTCCCCCAAAAAAACACCCCAACCCCAAAAAACACCCCAATCCCCCCCAAAAAAACACCCCACCCCAAAAAACTATCCCCCCCCAAAATACCCCTCCAAAAAACCACACCCCCACCCCCAAAAACACCCCAAAAAATACACACTCCAAAAAAACTACATCCCCACCCCAAAAACCACCCCAACCCCCTGAAACATGCCCAAAAAAACCACCCCCACAAAAAAACCACCCTCAACCCCAAAAAACACCCCAAAAAACTATCCATCCCCCAAAAAACCACCACAACCCCAAAACCACCCCAATCCCCCCCAAAAAAACACCCCACCCCAAAAAACTATCCCCCCCAAAATACCCCTCCAAAACAACACACCCCCACCCCAAAAAACACCCCAAAAAATACACACCCCAAAAAAACTACATCCCCACCCCAAAAAACCACCCCAACCCCCTGAAACACGCCCAAAAAACCCACCCCCACAAAAAAAACACCCTCAACCCCAAAAAAAAACCCAATCCCCCCAAAAAAAACACACCCCAAAAATCTATCCCCCCCAAAAATACCCCTCCAAAAAACCACACCCCAACCCCCAAAAACACCCCAAAAAACTATCCCCCCCCCAAAAAAAAACAAAAACCCACTCCCAAAAAATACCCCCCCAAAAAATCCCACGCCCAAACCCAAAAAAAAATCCCCCATCCCCAAAAAATACATCCCCAACCCAAAAAAAAACCCTACCCCAAAAACACCCCCAAAAAATACACCCCCCCAAAAAAAAACAACACCCCAAACCCCCAAAAAACACCCCAAAAAATACAACCCCCCAAAAACCCCAAAAAACGCCCCCAAAAATACCCCCCCAAAAAACCCACACCCAAACCCCAAGAAAACTTCCCCCAACCCCAAAAAAACACCCCCCAACCCCCCAAAAACCACCTTGAACCCAAAAAACCACCATCCCACCCCAAAAAAACACCCCAAACCCCAACAAAACCACCCCCAACCCCATAAAACCACCCCCAACCCCATAAAAACACCCCCCGACCCCATAAAAACCACCCCCAACCCATAAAACCACCTTGAACCCCAAAACCCACCTCCTCCTTTGAGGCCTCATCCTGACCATCCAAAAAACCACCATCCCACCCCAAAAAACACCCCAGACCCCAACAAAACCACCCCAAACCCCATAAAACCACCCCCCAACCCCATAAAACCACCCCCAACCCCATAAAAACCACCCCCAACCCCTAAAAACACCCCCCAACCCCATAAAAACCACCCCCAACCCCATAAAACCACCTTGAACCCCAAAACCCACGTCCCCCTTTGAGGCCTCATCCTGACCATCCAAAAAACCACCATCCCACCCCAAAAAACCACCCCAGACCCCAACAAAACCACCCCCAACCCCATAAAAACACCCCCCGACCCCATAAAACCACCCCCAACCCCTAAAAACACCCCCCAACCCCATAAAAACACCCCCCAACCCCATAAAACACACCTTGAACCCCAAAACCCACCTCCCCCTTTGAGGCCTCCTCCTGACCATCCAAAAAACCACCATCCCACCCCAAAAAAACGCCCCAAACCCCAACAAAACCACCCCAAACCCCATAAAACCACCCCCAACCCCATAAAACCACCCCCAACCCCATAAAAACCACCCCCAACCCCATAAACCCCCCCCTCGCCCCCCCCGGGGCCTCCTCCTGCCCGCAGGTCCTGGCCACCGACATGTCCAAGCACATGGGCCTCTTGGCCGACCTCAAGACCATGGTGGAGGCCAAGAAGGTGACGAGCTCGGGGGGGCTGGTGCTGGCCACGTGCGCGGAGCGGCTGCAGGTGGGGGGGCCTGGGGGGGGGACTGGGGGGGGGTCAGGGGGCAAAAGGGCCCGATCCTGCCCCTCATCTTCCTCGTGGGTCCCCTGGGGGGTGTTGGGGGGACAAAAGGGCCCGATCCTGCCCCTCATCCTGGGGGTCTCCTGGGGGTGCTGGGGGGGGTTGAAGGGCCCGATCCTGCCCCCCCTCCTCCTCCTTCTTGGGGGTGTTGGGGGGGACAAAAGGGCCCGATCCTGCCCCTCACCCTGGAGGTCTCCTTGGGGGTTGCGGGGGGCTGTCAGTGGGTGCCAGGGGGGCTGCAGGGCCCGATCCTGCCTCTCACCCTCGGGGGTCTCCTGGGGGGGGTGCAGGGGGTATCAGGGGGGGTGTGAAGGGCCCGATCCTGCCCCCCCCTCCTCCTCCTTGGGGGGGTGTCGGGGGGTGCTGGAGGACACAAAAGGGCCCGATCCTGCCCCTCACCTTCGGAGGTCTCCTGGGGGGGTGCTGGGGGGTGTCAATGGGTGCTGGGGGGGCTGCAGGGCCCGATCCTGCCCCTCACCCTTGGGGGGGTCTTCTAGGGGGTGTCACTGGGTGTTGGGGGGGGATGAAGGGCCCGATCCTGCCCCTCATGCTCTGGGGGTCCCTTGGGGGGTGTCACTGGGTGTTGGGGGGAGCTGCAGGGCCCGATCCTGCCCCTCATCCTCAGGGGTCTCCGAGGGGGGGTTGGTGGGTGTCGGGGGGGTCAAAAGGGCCCGATCCTGCCCCTCCTCCTCCTTGGGGGGGTGTCAGGGGGTGCCGGGGGGGGACAAAAGGGCTCGATCCTGCCCCTCACGCTCTGGGGTCCCCTGGGGGGGTGCTGGGGGTGTCAGTGGGTACCAGGGTGGGCTACAGGGCCCGATCCTGCCCCTGACCCTCCGGGGGTGCCCCGGGGGGGGGGCAGGTGCTGCGGAACCTGGTGCACTGCGCGGACCTGAGCAACCCCACGAAGCCGCTGGCGCTGTACCGGGAGTGGACGCGGCGCATCATGGAGGAGTTCTTCGGGCAGGGGGACCGGGAGCGGGCGCGGGGGCTGGAGGTGAGCCCCATGTGCGACCGGCACAGCGCCTCCGTGGAGAGGTCCCAGGTGAGGGGACACGGGGGACATGAGGGGACACCGTGGGGACACGAGGGGACAGCGTGGGGGATGTGGCAGGGGGGCTGCGGGGGGTGGGATGGGGTGAGGAACCCGTGGGGGATCCATGGTGGGAACGATGGGGTGACCCTGAGGGTGGGGACACCATGGGGACACTGGGGGACACGAGGGGACATCATGGGGACACAAGGGGACAGCGTGGGGGATGTGGCAGGGGGGACACAGGGGGTGGGATGGGGTGAGGAACCCATGGGGGATCCGTGGTGGGAGCAACGGGGTGACCCCGAGGGTGGAGATACCGTGGGGACATGAGGGGACATCATGGGGACATGGGGGGACACCATGGGGGATGTGGCAGGGGGGCTGCAGGGGGTGGGATGGGGAGAGGGGGACATTTTCCATGGGGACAGGGACCCCCAGTGCCACCCCAGTGTCCCCAAGCATGGGCATCCCATGGGAACAGGGACCCTTGATGTCACCCCAATGTCCCCAGCTGGGTGTCCCATGGGGAGAAGGACCCCCAGTGCCACCCTGATGTCCCCAAATGGGTTTTCCATGGGGACAGTGACCCCCAGTGCCACCTCCATGTCCCCACTGAGGTGTCCCATGGGAATAGGGACCCTCCCTGCCACCCCAGTGTCCCCAGATATGTGTCCTACAGGGACAGGGACCCCAAGTGCCACCCCAGTGTCCCCAGATGGGTTTTCCATGGGGACAGTGACCCCCAGTGCCACCTCCATGTCCCCAGCTGGGTGCCCCATGGGAATAGGGACCCCCAGTGCCACCCCAATGTCCTCACCGGGGTGTCCCACAGGGACAGGGACCCCAAGTGCCACCTCCATGTCCCCACTGGTGTGTCCCATGGGGACAGGGACCCCCAGTGCCACCCCAGTGTCCCCAGATGGGTGTCCCATGGATACAAGGTCACTTCGCCCCACACTGATGTCCCCGAGTGTCCCATGGGGACAGTGACCCCCAGTGCCACCCCAGTGTCCCCAGATGGGTTTTCCATGGGGACAGAGACCTCCAGTGCCACCTCCATGTCCCCACTGGTGTGTCCCACGGGGACAGTGACCCCCAGTGCCACCCCACTGTCCCCAGATGGGTTTTCCATGGGAATAGGGACCCCCAGTGCCACCCTGATGTCCCCAAATGGGTTTTCCATGGGGACAGAGACCCTCAGTGCCACCCCAGTGTCCCCAGATGGGTTTTCCATGGGAATAGGGACCCCCAGTGCCACCTCCATGTCCCCAGATGTGTGTCCCATGGGAATAGGGACCCCCAGTGCCACCTCCATGTCCCCACTGGTGTGTCCCATGGGGACAGTGACCCCAAGTGCCACCCCACATCCCTACTCAGCACCCCCATCCCCCAGCTGCCACCGGGGCGGGTGGGTGATGCCCTGATGTCCCCAGCTCCGTGGCACAACACCCCCCATGTCCCCCCCCGTGTCCCCCCCCGGTGTCCCCAAGGTGGGCTTCATCGACTACGTGGTGCACCCGCTGTGGGAGGCCTGGGCCGAGCTCGTGCACCCGGCGGCGCAGGACATCCTGGAGGCCCTCGAGCACAACCGGGACTGGTACCAGGGCCGCGTCCCCCCCAGCCCCGAGCCGCCCCCCCCGGGGCCCCCCCGCTTCCACTTCCACCTCGAGGATGATGATGGGGACGAGGACGGGCAGGATCGGGCCCCTCGGACCCCCTGGACACCCACTGACACCCCCCAGGACCCCCCCGAGGAGGAGGAGGGGCAGGATCGGGCCCTTCAGACCCCCTGGACACCCCTTGACACCCCCCAGGAACCCCCTGAGGAGGAGGAGGAGGGGGGGCAGGATTGGGCCCTTCACGCCCCCCAGCACCCCCCCAGGAGACCCCACAAGGATGAAGAGCAGGATCGGGCCCCTCGCCCCCCCCAAACCTCCCTCAACACCCCCCAGGAACCCCCCGAGGATGAGGAGGGGCAGGATCGGGCCCTCCACCCCCCCCCCAGGACACCCCCTGAGGAGGGGGGGCAGGATCGGGCCCCTCAGCCCCCCCCAGCACCCACCGACCCCCCCCAGCACCCTCCTGAGGATGAGGAGGGGCAGGATTGGGCCCTTCACCCCCCCAGGAGACCCCCCAAGATTGGGGGTCAGGATCGGGCCCCTCGCCCCCCCCAGACACCCCTCGACCCCCCCCAGCACCCCCCTGAGGAGGAGGAGGAGGGGGGGCAGGATCGGGCCCTTCGCCCCCCCCCATCACTGAGTGAACCCCCCCAGCACCCCTCCAGGAGACCCCCTGAGGAGGGGGGGCAGGATCGGGCCCTCCACCCCCCCCCAGCACCCCCCGACCCCCCCGGGAGACCCCCCGAGGAAGAGGAGGATGAAGAGGAGCAGAACGGACTCGGGGGGGTGTTGTGACCCCCCCCCTCTCTCTGTAGATTATTTGGGGGGGGGGAGATGCCCCCCCCCCCCCCCACTAGAGCAGATTTATTTTATTTTAATTTTAATATTTTATTTGGGGGGGGGTATTTGGGGGGGGGGCACTTTTTAGGGTATTTTTTTTAAAAAAAAACACTTGAAAAGGCAAAAAAATGCCCCCCCCCCCGAGGGGGGAGGGGGAAAAAAGGGGACACGGACAGAGACCCCCCCCCAAAATAACCTGGGGGGGTCAGGGGGGGCCCCCCCCGTCAGCTAAAAGCCATTTATCCAGTGGGGGGGGGGCAATTTGGGGGCTGGGGGGGGGGGAGATGAAGCCTGGGGGGGGTAATAAGGCCTGGGGGGGGCAATAAGGCCTGGGGACCCCCCCCCCCAATTTGGGGTGCATGTGCCCCCCCCCCAAAGTCTTCCTCTCGCCCCCCCCCCCTTTTCGCACAGGGACCCTCGAGGTTGCCCCCCCCCCAATTGCCCCCACCAATTGCCCCCCCCCCATTTGCCCCCAGCCCTTTTGGGGGGGGGATCCCTCTCTATTGGGGGGGGGTCTCATGCCCCCCCACTGGGGTCCAGGCCATATTGGGGGGGGTCTCTCAGCCCCCCCCCCCTAAATCCCCACCAGAGTGAAGCAATAACAAGGTGCCCCCCCCCCAAATCCCTCTTTGAGGGGGAGGGATTTGGGGGGGGGCTGAGGGGGGGGTCGCGGTGGGGGGGGGGGTCTCGGGGGGGGTCGTAGAGCTTTTATTTTTGTATCTATTGTGAATGGCCGGGACCCCCGGGGGGGGGGGGGGCTTGGGGAGACCCCCCCTTCTCCCCCCCATCCCCTGGGGGTGTTTCCCCCCCCCTCTTTTTGCCCCCCCCCCGTTCTCCCTGCATCAGCTCGAATAAAGAGGAGAAGGGAGCGAGTGGGGGGGGGTCTGTGCTGGGGGGGGGGCTTTATGGGGGGGGGGGCTTTATTGGGGGGGGTTAATGGGGGGGGTGAGGGGCTGGGGAAGGGCCTGGGGGGGCACAGGGAAGCCCTGGGGGGGGGGGCTCATGCCCTGGGGGGGCACAGGGAAGCCCTGGGGGGGTCCTAAAGCCCCGGGGGGGGTCTCATGCTCCGGGGGGGGCACAGGGAAGCCCTGGGGGGGGTCTCATGCCCTAGGGGGGTCCTACAGCCCCGGGGGGGGTCTCATGCTCCGGGGGGGGGCACAGGGAAGCCCTGGGGGGGGTCTCATGCCCCGGGGGGGCACAGGGAAGCCCTGGGGGGGTCTCGTCGCCCGGGGGGGGGGGCACAGGGGAGCCCTGGGGGCGGGGTCTCATGCCCCGGGGGGGGGAACAGGGAAGCCCTGGGGGGGGTTCTACAGCCCCGGGGGGGGTCTCATGCCCGGGGGGGTCCCCACAGCCTTGGGGGGGGTCCCTCAGCTCTCCCCCATGCCCCAGAGACCATAGAGAGGAGCTCACAGTCCTCCAAGCCGGCCAGAAGGTCCCCCGGGGGGCGTGGCCTCCTCTGCCGCGGCGCCACACGCGCATGCGCGATGCGGGCGGCGCCTGCGCACTGAGGCGGCGGGCGGGGGCGGCGCATGCGCAGAGCGGCCCCCCCGGTTCAAACGGCGGCGCGCGCGCACCGACACCCCCCCCCCCCACCTCTAACCGGTACCGGGAGAGCAGGTAACGGGGGGGGGCGGCCCCCATCGCCCTGGGGGGGCCCTGTGACCCCCTGGGTGGGTGCTCCATGAGGGTGGGCCTGGTTGGAGGCGCCTGAGGAGGGCGGGGGAGGCCCCGCCGCGGTGTCCGGGGGGGTCTCGGTGTCCTTTAGAGCCCTCTTAGGCCTCCCCCACCCCCAAACCGCCCTTTCTACCCCCCCCCCCCGGCCTCCCCCTGCCCCCCCCGAGGCCTGTTACTGCCCCCCCAAACCCCCCATCTCCCCCCCAGCCCCCCCTCGGGGTCCCCCCCGCCCTGCAGACCACCCCCCCATCCCCAAACCAAGGCCTTTACCCCCCCGTTTGCCCCCTCTATTTGCCCCCCCCCCCCCCCCATCCCCTCACCACTGTGATACCTCTCACCCCCCACCCACGATTTCCCCCCCCCTCCCCCAAACTCTAGGGTCCCCCCACCCTCCCAGGACCCCCCCCCTCAAACCCCTGCAGCCCCCCCCAGCCCTGCAACCCCCCCAGGCCCCACTCTTGCCCCCCCAGCTCCTCTCCTCCAGCCCCACTCCCCCCAGTCCCTCACCCCAGTGACAACTCTCACCGCCCCCCCCACGCCTTTCCCCCCACACCCCCCAAACTTTAGGGTCCCACCACCCTCCCAGGACCCCCCCCCCACCCCCGTGCCCCCCCCCAGCCCCCCGCCATGCTGAGCCAGCGGATGCAGGAGCTGGAGGAGGTGAGCAAGGAGCTGCTGAAGGTGCTGCTGTCGGACTGGGCCGACAACCTCCTGCGCCGCAGCCTGGACAAACGGGCCCGCATGGAGGACCAGCTGCTGGCCACGCAGGCCACGGCCACCCAGCTGCTCAGAGGTGAGCCCCCCGCTCCCCATCGTGTCCCCCCACCTCCATAAACCCCCCCTTGATGTCACCTTCTGCCCTCAGAGCTCACCACGGCCGAGGAGACGGTGGCCCAGACCCTCCTGGACCAGGAGAGCCAGCTCCAACGCTCGCTCCGGCGGCTGCAGGACCTGGAAGAGGAGCTGCTGCGGGCCCGGGAGGCCGGTGCCAGCCTCGAGGCCAGCAAGAAATATCCTTTTTAGGGGAGGGGGGGGTCCCCGTTGTCCTTTTGGGGGGGGTCTCACCCACCCCGTTGTCTCCCTTCACTGCCCCACCGCCCTGCGAGCGGAGCTGGAGGAGCTGCGGGAGCAGAGCCGGCGGCTGGAGGAGGCCGGGGAGCGGGAGGAGGAGGCCGTGCCCTCCGCTGCGTGAGTTGGGGGGGGGCAACGGGGGGGGGGGACACCCCCACACCCCCCTAAAGCCCCTCTGAGCCCCCCCGTGCCCCCCGCAGCTACGTGACGCAGCTCTACTACAAGATCAGCCGCATCGACTGGGACTACGAGGCCGAGCCGGTGCAGATCAGAGGCAGTGAGTGTCCCCCCGTGTCCCCCCCGCCCCCTCACTCTCTTACCCCCCCCTTAACCCCCCCCTCTTCTTTTTTACCCCCCCCCCAAGTCCACTACGGCCCCGACATCGCTCAGCCCATCGACATCGACGGCAGCCGCCACTCCCCCTGCTTCGTCAGCGATTACCTGTGGAGCCTGGTGCCCACGGCGTGGTGAGGGGCACGGCCCCCCCAGGGTGACACCGAGCCCCCCCCCCGCCACGACGCAGAACCCCCCCCTCAGCCTTCACCCCCCCCCCCTCCATCTTAATCACAAAAGTCTCTTTATTTCTGTAACAAGGGTTTGGAAATCATTAAAACCAGTCGATCGCGCCGGGAGGGGGGGTGTGAATCCGCCTCCCCCCTCCCCAAAAGTGGGAGGTGGGATTTTGGGGGGGGGCCTGTGACCCCCCCACGAGCGTCCATGTGGCCAACGAGGCGTGGGGTGGCCGGCGACACCCCCCCCCCCCCCTCCGTGCCACGTTCACCCACCGCCGTGGGGAAAAAGGGGTTGGGGGGTGACGGGGGGGGACACAAACCCACATCCAGTCCCCCCCCCCCCTCACCCCTCTCCCCACGGCGGCGCCGGGGTTAGCAGGGACAGTCCCCGGGGGGGTCGGTTTGTTTGTGGCACGGCTCCATGGTGATGGCCACCCCCACCCCGCTGCGTCCCGACGTCATCCGCGTCACCTCCGTCCACGCGTCGGCCCCGGGGTCGTAACACTCCACCGAGTCCAGGAACGTGTGGCCGTCGTAACCCCCTGCGAGAGCCAAGGGGTTCAGCCCCCCCCCCTCCCCAGGCCACGAGACACCCCCCCCCCCCCCCCTAAAACAGCACCTACCCAGGACGTAGATCTTGCCCTGGTAGACGGTGACGCCGAGGGCGCTGCGCCGGTACCGCATGGGCGCCACGAAGCTCCAGGCGTCCGTCTCCACCTCGTAGCGCTCCGTGGTGTTGAGCTGGTCCGTCCCGTCGTAGCCCCCCATGGCGTAGACGCAGTTGTTGAGGGCGCAGACCCCTGGGGGGGGGGATAGAGTTGGTGAGACACCCCCCACCCTGAATCCGTGGGGTTGGAGGAGCCCTCTGGGCTCATCGAGTCCAACCATGGCCCTGACACCACCATGGCAACTAGCCCAGGGCACTAAGTGCCATGGCCAGGCTTGTCTTAAACCCCCCCAGAGATGGTGACTCCCCCACCTCCCTGGGCAGCCCCTTCCAGTGTCTGATGACCCTTGCTGAGAAGAAATGCTTGGAAAGGAGCTTTTGGGTGGAAAGGGCCTTTAAGACCATCAAGTCATGTTGCCATGGTGGTGCCAGGGCAATGGTTGGACTCGATGAGCCCAGAGGGCTCTGCCAACCTCAGTGATTCTGTGATTCTCTAAGTCCAACCCTTAACCCAACACTGCCAAGGCCACCCCTAACCATGTCCCTCAGCACCACATCTCCACGGCTTTTAGATCCCCCCAGAGATGGTGACTCCACCACCTCCCTGGGCAGCCCCTTCCAGTGTCTGATGACCCTTGCTGAGAAGAAATGCTTCCTGATGGCCAACCTGACCCTCCTCTGGCCAACCTTGACCCTACACCCTCCCTTCAGGCAGTTGTAGACTGCACTAAGGTCACCTCTGAGCCTCCTCTTCTCCAGGCTAAACCCCCCCAGCTCCCTCAGCCGCTCCTCGCAGCTCAGACCCTCCAGACCCTTCCCCACCTTGGTCGCCCTCCTCTGCACTCGCTCCAACCCCTCAACATCTCTCTTGAAGTCCCACCAGGAAGCATTTCTTCTCAGCAAGGGTCATCAGACACTGGAAGGGGCTGCCCAGGGAGGTGGGGGAGTCACCACCTCTGGAGGGGTTTAAGACAAGCCTGGCCATGGCACTTAGTGCCCTGGGCTAGTTGCCATGGTGGTGTCAGGGCCATGGTTGGACTCAATGGTCCCAGAGGCTCTTCCAACCTCAGTGATTCTGGGATTCGAGGGGGCCCACAACTGGACACAGGGTTCAAGGTGTCCCCTCACCAGAGGGACAATCCCTTCCCTAGTCCCACTGGCCACACTAGCCCTCCCAGAGGCCAGGATGCCCTTGGCCTCCTTGGCACGCTGCTGGCTCACGCTCACCCTGTGTCCACCAGCACCCCCAGGGCTCTTCCTCACCCCTCTCCCCCCACCCCGTAGCGCTGCGGGGGGGTCGGTGTGGGCCCCCCCTGCCCCAAACCCCCCCCCAAGTGCCCCCCCCCCCCCTCACCGGCGCCGCTGCGGATGGTGGCCATGGGGGCGATGGCTCGCCAGGCGTCGCGCTCGGGGTTGTAGCACTCGGCCGAGCTCAGGCGGGTGCTGCCGTCGAACCCCCCCACGGCGTAAAGGAGCCGGTTGAGGACGGCCACCCCCACCCCGATGCGGCGCGTCAGCATCGGGGCCACCCCCTGCCACGCGTCCCGCTCCGGCTCGTACCTGGGGGGGGGACACACAACAGCAGGGGCTCAGCACCGGGGGGGGGGGGCCCAGCACCCGTGGGTGAGCCCAGAGGGGTGCAGGCCCCCCCCAGCACCCATGGAGGGGGCACAGGCTCCCCCCAGCGCCCATGGAGGGGGCACAGGCCCCAATTAGACCCCCCCCACTGTGGGGTTGGGCTTGTGTTATCAGCCCCCCCCACCCCAGGGGCAGAGTTGATGCCCCTCCGGGGGGTAAATCTGTGTTTGTCAGGCCTGGGGCAGATTTGGGCCCCCCCAGGGCTGACCAGGGCTTGAATAATCAGCCCCTGGGACCACTTTGGACCCCCCCCAGGGTAAATTTGTGCCCCCCAGGGCAGATTTGGGCCCCCTAGGGCAGACCAGGGCTCATGCTATCAGCCCCTGGGACCAATTTGGGACCCCCCCAGGGCAAATTTGTGCCCCCAGGGCAGACCAGGGCTTGAATAATCAGCCCCTGGGACCAATTTGGGACCCCCCCAGGGCAAATTTGTGCCCCCAGGGCAGACCAGGGCTTACGCAATCAGCCCCTGGGACCAATTTGGGGCCCCCCCCCGGGCAGATTTATGCCCCCCAGGGCTCATGTTATCAGCCCCAGGGGCAGATCTGCCCCCCCCAGGGCAGATTTATGCCCCCAGGGCTTGAGTGATCAGCCCCTGGGACCAATTTGTGCCCCCCAGGGCAGATTTATGCCCCCTAGGGCTTGAGTAATCAGCCCCTGGGTCTAATTTGGACCCCCCCGTGAAGATTCCTCCTCCCCCAGGGCAGATTTATGCCCCCAGGGCTTGAGTAATTAGCCCCTGGGACCAATTTGGGACCCCCCCCAGGGCAGATTTATGCCCCCCAGGGCTCATATTATCAGCCCCAGGGTAGATTTATGCCCCCCCAGGGCAGATTTGTGCCCCCAGGTCTTGAGTAATCAGCCCCTGGGACCAATTTGTGCCCCCCAGGGCAGATTTATGCCCCCCAGGTCTGACCAGGACTTGAGTAATCAGCCCCTGGGGCCAATTTAGACCCCCCCAGGGCAGATTTATGCCCCCCAGGGCAGACTAGGGCTCATATTATCAGCCCCAGGGGCAGATCTGCCCCCCCAGGGCAGATTCCTCCCCCCCCCCGGGCAGATTTATGCCCTCAGGGCTTGACTAATCAGCCCCTGGGACCAATTTGGGCCCCCCCCAAGGCAGATTTATGCCCCCCAGGGCAGACTAGGGCTCATATTATCAGCCCCAGGGACAGATATGCCCCCCCAGGGCAGATTTATGCCCCCAGGGCTTGAGTAATCAGCCCCTGGGACCAATTTATGCCCCCCAAAGCAGATTTATGCCCCCCAGAGTAGACCAGGGCTCATGCTATCAGCCCATGGGACCAATTTGCCCCCCCCAGGGCAGATTTATGCCCCCCAGGGCTCATATTATCAGCCCCAGGGTAGATTTATGCCCCTAGGGCTTGAGTAATCAGCCCCTGGGACCAATTTGTACCCCCCAGGGCAGATTTATGCCACCCAGGGCTCATATTATCAGCCCCAGGCGCATATCTGCCCCCCCAGGGCAGATTTATGCCCCCCAGGGCTGACCAGGACTTGAGTAATCAGCCCCTGGGGCCAATTTAGACCCCCCCAGGGCAGATTTATGCCCCCCAGAGCAGACTAGGGCTCATATTATCAGCCCCAGGGACAGATCTGCCCCCCCAGGGCAGATTTATGCCCCCAGGGCTTGAGTAATCAGCCCCTGGGACCAATTTGTACCCCCCAGGGCAGATTTATGCCACCCAGGGCTCATATTATCAGCCCCAGGCGCATATCTGCCCCCCCAGGGCAGATTTATGCCCCCCAGGGCTGACCAGGACTTGAGTAATCAGCCCCTGGGGCCAATTTAGACCCCCCCAGGGCAGATTTATGCCCCCCAGAGCAGACTAGGGCTCATATTATCAGCCCCAGGGACAGATCTGCCCCCCCAGGGCAGATTTATGCCCCCAGGGCTTGAGTAATCAGCCCCTGGGACCAATTTGGGCCCCCCAGGGCAGATTTATGCCCCCCAGGGCTCATGTTATCAGCCCCAGGGGCAGATCTGCCCCCCCAGGGCTGACCAGGGCTTGAGTAATCAGCCCCTGGGACCAATTTGGACCCCCCCCAGGGCAGAATTTATGCCCCCCAGGGCACATTTATACCCCCCAGGGCTGACCAGGGCTTGAGTAATCAGTCCCTGGGACCAATTCATGCCCCCCAGGGCAGATTCATGCCCCCCAGGGCAGATTTGTGCCCCCCAGGGCTCATATTATCCCCCCCAGGGTAGATTTATCCCCCCCAGGGTAGATTTATGCCCCCCTGGGCAGATTTGGGCCCCCCTGGGCAGACCAGGGCTCATGCTATCAGCCCCTGGGACCAATTTGGACCCCCCAGGGCAGATTTATGACCCTCAGGGTTTGAGTAATCAGCCCCTGGGACCAATTTGGACCCCCCAGGGCAGATTTATGACCCCCAGGGTTTGAGTAATCAGCCCCTGGGACCAATTTGGACCCCCCAGGGCAGATTTGGCCCCCCCCAGGGCTCGTTACCACCCCGCTACACCCCTACCCCCCCCCCTTCCTTACCCCCCCCCTCACCTCTCCACGCTGCTGTGGTGAACGCACCCGTGCGACCCCCCCACGGCGTAAATCATGCCGTCGATGACGCCGACGCCGATGCGGTTGCGGGGGACGCTCATGGGGGCGCACGGCGACCACTGGTTGGTCATGGGGTTGTAACAGTCGAGGGCGGCCGAGTCCGTGTTGCCGTCGGGGGAATTATTCCTCCCGCCGACGGCGTAAAACAGCCCCCCCACCACGCACCCCCCCAAGCCGCTGCGGGGCACGTGGAGGTCGGCCAGGCGCAGCCAGGAGCCGTCGCGGGGGTTGTAAGCTTCCAAAGAACTTAAGGATTGTCGGTAGTAGCCGCCGGCCGTGTAGATGAGCTGGGCCACCTTGGGGGTGCGGGAGGGGGCCAGCTGGGTGGGCTTGTGGAGGGTGAGATCCTGGAAGATCTGGGCCAGGTAGTCCTTGGAGGGGGTGTCGGAGCGGAGGATCTCGCACTTCTGGAGCTGGGTCTGGAGGAAGAGCGGGGTGAGGGCATGGCAGCGGACGGCGCGCAGCAGGGCCTGCACGTAGGGCCGCCGCGCCCCGCTGTCGTGCTTCACCCAGTTGATGCAGGCGTGGAAAACCTCCGACTCGCAGCGCACGTTCAGCTCGTCCCGGCTGATGAGGGTCACCAGTTGGCACGGGGAGAGGTTGAAGAATTCCTCCTGCTTGGAGACCTGGTGTGGAAAGGGGTGAGGGGGTGAGTGTGGGGGGGAGAGCGCCCCAAAAATGAGACAGTGTCCTTAAAAATATACATAGAGCATCCCAAAAATGGATATAGTGTCCCTAAAAATACATACAGCATTCCTAAAATACACAGAGCACCCCAAAAATCGATACAGCACCCCAAAAATTATATATAGCACCTCTAAAATACAGCACCCAAAAATATACACACAGCACCCCAAAAATGCATAAAGCATCCTAAAAAATACACAGAGCATCTCAAAAATGGATACAGCATCCCTAAAAAATACATACAGCATCCCTAAAAATGCATATAGCACCCAAAAATATACATACAGCACCCAAAAATTAGATATAGCACCCCAAAAAATACACAGCACCCCAAAAAATTCCTCCTGCTTGGAGACCTGGTGTGGAAAGGGGTGAGGGGGTGAGTGGGGGGCGGGTAGAGCACTGAAAATGATACAGCGTCCCTAAAAATAGATGTAGCACCCAAAAATATACATATAGCACCCCAAAAATGGATACAGGACCCAAAAAATAGATAGAGCACCCTAAAAAATACAGAGCGTCCCCAAAAAATACACACAGCACCTAAAAATATACATACAGCACCCCAAAAATGGATACAGCATCCCAAAAATTAGATATAGCACCCCTAAAATACACACAGCACCCAAAAATACACAGAGCACCCCAAAAATATACATATAGCACCCCAAAAATGGATACAGCATCCCAAAAATACACAGAGCACCCCAAAAAATAGATACAGCACCCAAAAATATACATATAGCACCCCAAAAAATACACAGAGCACCCCAAAAATATACATAGAGCACCCAAAAATGGATACAGCATCCTAAAAATGATACAGCATCCCTAAAATTAGTTATAGCACCCCAAAAAAAACACAGAGTGCCCCAAAAATGGATATAGCACCCCAAAAATACACACAGCACCCCAAAAAATTCCTCCTGCTTGAAGACCTGGCGTGGAAAGGGGTGAGGGGGTGAGTGTGGGGGCGGGTAGAGCACTGAAAATGATACAGCGTCCCAAAAAATAGATGTAGCACCCAAAAATATACATATAGCACCCCAAAAATGGATACAGGACCCAAAAAATAGATATAGCACCCTAAAAAATACAGAGCATCCCCGAAAAATACACACAGCACCCAAAAATATACATACAGCACCCCAAAAATGGATACAGCATCCCAAAAATTAGATATAGCATCCCTAAAATACACACAGCACCCAAAAATACACAGAGCACCCAAAAAATATACATATAGCACCCCAAAAATGCATACAGCATCCCAAAAATCAGATATAGCATCCCTAAAATACACAGAGCACCCCAAAAAATAGATACAGCACCCAAAAATTAGATATAGCACCCCAAAAAATACACACAGCAACCCAAAAATATACATATAGCATCCCAAAAATGGATACAGCATCCCAAAAAATACACAGAGCATCTCAAAAATGGATACAGCACCCCAAAAAATGGATACAGCATCCCTAAAAATGCATATAGCACCCAAAAATATACATACAGCACCCAAAAATTAGATATAGCACCCCAAAAAATACACAGCACCCCAAAAAATTCCTCCTGCTTGGAGACCTGGCGTGGAAAGGGGCAATGGGGTGAGTGTGGGGGGCAGAGCACCCTGAAAATGGATACAGCGTCCCTAAAAATAGATATAGCATCCCTAAAAAATGGATACAGCATCCTTAAAATACCCAGAGCACCCCAAAAATGGATACAGAGTCCCAAAAAATATATACAGCATCCCTAAAAATACACACAGCATCCCTAAAAATGGATACAGTGTCCCAAAAATACAGCACCCCAAAACATACACACAGCACCCAAAAAACACATAGAGCACCCCAAAAATGCATACAGTATCCTAAAAAATACACAGAGCATCCCAAAACATACATACAGCATCCCTAAAATACACACGACATCCCTAAAAATGCATAGAGCACCCAAAAATACACACAGCACCCAAAAATATATACACAGCACCCCAAAAATTAGATATAGCACCCTAAAAAATACACAGAGCACCCCAAAAATAGATACAGCATCCCTAAAATACACACAGCATCCCAAAAATGGATATAGCGTCCCCAAAAATATATACAGCACCCTAAAATACACAGAGCACCCCAAAAAAATACACACAGCACCCAAAAATATACATAGAGCACCCCAAAAATGGATACAGCATCCCAAAAATTAGATATAGCATCCCTAAAATACACAAAGCACCCCAAAAAATAGATACAGCACCCAAAAATTAGATATAGCACCCCAAAAAATACACACAGCACCCAAAAATATACATAGAGCACCCAAAAATGGATACAGCACCCAAAAATGATACAGCATCCCTAAAATTAGTTATAGCACCCCAAAAAAAACACAGAGCGCCCCAAAAATGGATATAGCACCCCAAAAATACACACAGCACCCAAAAAATACATACAGGGCTCCCCTGCCCAGGCCCCCCAGCGCCCAAAAAGGGGTCCTCACTCCTCCCCAGGCCCCCCCACCCCTGGGACCCCCTCCCCAGCCCTTCCTCACCCCCAGGCCCCCCCTCCCCAGCCCTTCCTCACCCCTAGGGCCCCCTCCCCAGCCCCCAAAACAGGGGGTCTCACCCCTCCCCAGGCCCCCCAGCCCCCCAAACAGGGGGTCTCACCCCTCCCCAGGCCCCCCAGCCCCCAAAACAGGGGGTCTCACTCCTCCCCAGGCCCCCCCCCCTCACCCCTGGGACCCCCTCCCCAGCCCCACCAGACCCCCAAAACAGGGGGTCTCACTCCTCCCCAGCCCTCCCTCACCCCTAGGGCCCCCTCCCCAGCCCCCAAAACAGGGGGTCTCACCCCTCCCCAGGCCCCCCCACCCCTAGAGCTTCCCTCCCCAGGCCCCCCAGCCCCCCAAAACAGGGGTCTTGCTCTTCCCCAGCCCCCAAAAAGGGGGTCTCGCTCCTCCCCAGCCCCCCAAAACAGGGGGTCTTGCTCCTCCCCAGGCCCCCCCACCCCTGGCACCCCCTCCCCAGCCCTCCCTCACCCCCAGGACCCCCTCCTCAGCCCCCAAAACAGGGGGTCTCACCCCTCAGCCCTCCCTCACCCCCAGACCTCCCCTCCCCAAGCCCCCCAGCCCCCCAAAAAGGGGGTCTTGCTCCTCCCCAGCCCCCAAAGAGGGGGTCTCACTCCTCTCCAGGCCCCCCCCCTACCCCTAGGGCCCCCTCCCCAGCCCTCCCTCACCCCCAGGCCCCCCTCCCCAGCCCTCCCTCACCCCCAGGACCCCCTCCCCAGCCCTCCCTCACCCCCAGGCCCCCCCCCCCAGCCCTCCCTCACCCCCAGGACCCCCCCCCCCCCCCACCCCCTCACCTCCCCGAAGTGCATGTAGATGTACTCGCGGGCCTTCTGGTGGAGGTCGAGGCAGCCGATCTGCTCGGCGAAGGCGGCGATGCCGATGGCGTTGGTGGGGTGCAGCTGCTGGACGAGGAAGTGGGAGCAGGCGCGGACGACGCTGTCGATCTGGTACATGACGGCGCCGTTGAGGACGTGCAGGACGCACTTCTCGCCCACCGCGATGGACGCCGTGTAGGCGAACTCCACCAGGCGCTCCATGACGCGCGGGTGGACGCCCTCGATGGGGATCACCTCCATGCCTTGCTCCCGCAGCCCCGACGTGAACATGGCCTTGAAGACGGGGCTCGACGACGCCAACACGACCTTGTGGGCCAGGAAATCGGCCGGCGGCACGTCGCGGCGGTACCGCACGCGCAAGGTGACGTCGCAGAGCTGCCGGTCCAGCCGCAGCTGGTTCATGATGGCCAAGGCGGCGCTGGGGTGGTCCTCGAGGCTGTAGTTGAAGGAGCCCGAGCCCCCGCCTGGGGAGGGGGTCACCTCCGCGGGGCACTCGGGGGGCGGCGGCGAGGAGGAGGAGGAGGAGGAGGAAGACATGGCCCCAGCATGGCAGGTGCCCTCCTTTGGGGTGGGGGTTAGGAGGGGTGAGGGGAGGAGAACCTGTGGGGAGAGAAAGGGGGGGTTAAAGAACGGGGAAACTGAGGCACGGAGGATTCAGAGGGGTGGGAACCCCCCCAGAGCAGCTCCAGCACCCACTGGGGAAACTGAGGCACGGGGAGGGCGTAAAGGGTGGGGAAACTGAGGCACGGGGGGGTCAGAGGGGTGGGAACCCCCCCAGAGCAGCCCCAGCACCTACTGGGGAAACTGAGGCACGGGGAGGGTGGTTAAAGGGTGGGGAAACTGAGGCACACGGGGGGTAAAGGGTGGGGAAACTGAGGCACGGGGGGGTTAGAGGGGTGGGAGCTCCCCCAGATCAGCCCCAGCACCTACTGGGGAAACTGAGGCACGGGGGGGTTAGAGGGGTGGGAGCCCCCCCATAGCAGCCCCAGTATGTGCTGGGGAAACTGAGGCACGGGGGGGGTAAAGGGTGGGGAAACTGAGGCACGGGGGGGGTTAGAGGGGTGGGAGCTCCCCCAGAGCAGCCCCAGTATGTGCTGGGGAAACTGAGGCACGGAGGGGGTAAAGGGTGGGGAAACTGAGGCACGGGGGGGTTAGAGGGGTGGGAGCCCCCCATAGCAGCCCCAGTATGTGCTGGGGAAACTGAGGCACGGAGGGGGTCACCTCCGCAGGGCAGTCGGGGGGCGGCGGCGAGGAGGAGGAGGAGGAGGAGGAAGACATGGCCCCAGCATGGCAGGTCCCCTCCTTCGGGGTGGGGGTTAGGAGGGGTGAGGGGAGGAGAACCTGTGGGGAGAGAGAGAGAGGGTTAAGGGGTGGGGAAACTGAGGCATGGGGGGCTCAGAGGGGTGGGAACCCCCCCAGAGCAGCTCCAGCACCCACTGGGGAAACTGAGGCACAGGGGGGGGGCGTAAAGGGTGGGGAAACTGAGGCACGGAGGGTTCAGAGGGGTGGGAACCCCCCCAGACTATCCACAGCACCTACTGGGGAAACTGAGGCACGGGGAGGGGGTAAAGGGTGGGGAAACTGAGGCACGGGGGGGGTTAGAGGGGTGGGAGCCCCCCCTAACTGTCCCCAGCACCCACTGGGGAAACTGAGGCACGCGGGGGTTCAGAAGGGTGGGAGCTCCCCCAGAGCAGCCCCAGTATGTGCTGGGGAAACTGAGGCACGGGGAGGGGGTCACCTCCGCGGGGCACTCGGGGGGCGGCGGCGAGGAGGAGGAGGAGGAGGGGGAGAAGACATGGCCCCAGCATGGCAGGTGCCCTCCTTTGGGGTGGGGGTTAGGAGGGGTGAGGGGATGAGAACCTGTGGGGGGAGAGAAAGGGGGGGTTAAAGAACGGGGAAACTGAGGCACGGAGTGTTCAGAGGGGTGGGAACCCCCCCAGATCAGCCCCAGCATGTGCTGGGGAAACTGAGGCACGGGGAGGGTGGGTAAAGGGTGGGGAAACTGAGGCACGGGGAGGGTAGAGGGGTGGGAGCCCCCCCAGATCAGCCCCAGCACCCACTGGGGAAACTGAGGCACGGAGGGGGTAAAGGGTGGGGAAACTGAGGCACAGGGGGGATGTCAGAGGGAAAAGCCCCCCCCAGCCCCCCCCCTTCAGCACCCACTGGGGAAACTGAGGCACGGGGGGGTAAAGGGTGGGGAAACTGAGGCACGGGGGGGTAGAGGGGTGGGAGCTCCCCCAGATCAGCCCCAGCACCCACTGGGGAAACTGAGGCACGGGGAGGGGGTAAAGGGTGGGGAAACTGAGGCACGGGGGGGGTGTCAGAGGGAAAAGCCCCCCCCAGCCTTCCCCTTCAGCACCCACTGGGGAAACTGAGGCACGGGGGGCCTCCCCCCCCATTTCCCCACGCAGCCCCCCCTCCCCCCCCCACCCCGCCACCATGGGGGGGGACTGTCCCCCCCTTGTCCCCCCCCCTGTCCCCTCCCTGTCCCTCCCCCACCGTGTCTGTCGCGGGGGGGCTGCAAGGAGCCAAACCCCCCCCCCCGGGGGAGGGTCCCGGGGGCGGGGCCGGGCGTGGGGGGGTCCCGGGGGGTCCCGGGGGTCTCACCCGGCCATGGCGCGGCCCCGGCGGCGGCGGGAGGCGGCGGGGGGGGGGGGGGGGGGGGGGGGGGGGCCGTGACTAAGCAGCGCGCGGAGCCCCCGCCGCGGTAAGAGTCCCGGTGGCCACGCCCCCCCGCGAGTGACGTCACGGCCGCCACGCCACGCCCCCCCGCCACGCCCCCCCGCCAGAATAAGAGTCTCCCGGTGGCGGCGGCGCCGGGGGAGGGGCGGGAGGATTGCGGGGACGCGCGGGGGGGGACCCGTGTCACCCTGGAGGGGGGTGTCCCTCCCCCCGTGTCACCCCTGGGTGCCCCCGTGTCCCCTCCCCGTGCCCCCGTGGGTGTCCCGGTGTCCCCCGTAGGTGTCCCCTCCCGGTGTCCCCTCCCGGTGTCCCGGTATCCCCTCCTGGTGTCCCCATGGGTGTCCCCAGGGTGTCCCCGCGGGTGTCCCCTCTGGGTCCCCTGTCGGTGTCCCCTCCCGGTGTCCTCTCCCGGTGGCCCCGTGACCCCTCCCGGTGTCCCCGTGTCCCCTCCCGGTGCCCCGTGGGTGTCCTGGTGTCCCCTCCTGACGTGCCCTTGGGTGTCCTGGGTGTCCCCCGTGGGTGTCCCCTCCCGGTGTCCTCTCCCTGTGTCCCCGTGTCCCTTCCCCGTGTCCCCGTGGGTGTCCCCGTGGGTGTCCCCTCCCGGTGTCCCCGTGTCCCTTCCTGATGTCCCCCGTGGGTGTCCCCTCCCGGTGTCCTCTCCCGGTGCCCCCGTGTCCCCTCCCGGTGTCCCCATGGGTGTCCCCCGTGGGTCCTCTCTTGGTGCCCCGTGGGTGTCCCCGTGTCCCTTCCTGATGTCCCCGTGGGTGTCCCGGTGTCCCCCGTCGGTGTCCCCTCCCGGTGTCCTCTCCCGGTGTCCCCTTGTCCCCTCCCCGTGCCCCGTGGGTGTCCCCCGTGGGTCCTCTCGGTGCCCCGTGGGTGTCCTGGTGTCCCCCGTGGGTGTCCCCGTGTCCCCTCCCCGTGTCCCCTCTTGGTGCCCCGTGGGTGTCCCCATGGGTGTCCCCGTGTCCCCCACGGGTGTCCCCGCGCTGTCCCCGCTCGCGGGGGCTCCAAAAACGCCTTTTATTAAAAATTCGTTACAAAACCGCGCGCGGGGGGGGGGGGGGGAAGACGGAGGGGGGGAGACAGGGGGGGACACGGGGGACAGGGACACCCCCTCCGGTCCCTGCCAGCGCGGGGAGGGACACACAGTGTCACGGCCGGGGATGGGGACAGGGATAGGGACAGGGATGGGGACAGGATGGGGACACGCAGCCCTGCCCACGCTGGGGAGGGGACAGGGAGGGGGACAGGGACACACATGGGGACAGGATGGGGACAGGGATGGGGACAGGGACACACAGGGGGACAGGGAGGGGACAGGGATGGCGTGAGGACACAGATGAGGACAGGGATGGACATGGGGGCAGAGAGGGGACAGGAATGGGGACAGGATGGACACAGGGACAGGGAGGGGACAGAGATGGTGACAGGGATGGTGACAGGGGTGGCATGAGGACACAGATGGGGACAGGAGTGAACACAGCGACAGGGACAGGGATGAGGACAGGGATGGGGACAGGAATGGACACAGGGACACACACAGGGACAGGGAGGGGACAGGGATGGACACAGGGACAGGGAGGGGACAGGGATGGGGACAGGGGTGGCATGAGGACATGGATGGGGACAGGGATGAGGACAGGGATGGTGACAGGGGTGGCATGAGGACACGGATGGGGACAGGGATGAGGACAGGGATGGTGACAGGGGTGGCATGAGGATACGGATGGGGACAGGGATGGGGACAGGAATGGACACAGGGACACACAGGGGGACAGGGAGGGGACAGGGATGAGGACAGGGATGGGGATGGGGACAGGGGTGGCATGAGGACACGGATGGGGACAGGGATGAGGACAGGGATGGTGACAGGGGTGGCATGAGGACACGGATGGGGACAGGGACACACATGGGGACAGGGATGGACACAGAGCACACACGGGGACAGGAAGGGGACAGGGATGGCGTGAGGACACAGTTGAGGACAGGGATGGGGACAGGGATGGACATGGGGACAGGGAGGGGACAGGGATAGGGACAAGGACACAGATGAGGACAGGGATGAGGAGGGGACAGGATAGGGACAGGGATGGGGACAGGATGGACACGGGACACGCATGGGGACAGGGATGGGATGGGCTGGGGACAGCGATGGGGAGGGGACAGCGATGGGGAGGGGACAGGATGGGGACAGGGCTGGACACGGGGACACTCACGGGGACAAGCGCCACCGCCAGCCCCCTTCCGCCCCCCCTCACCCCTTGTCCCCCCCCACCCCGCTGCTCTCCCCCCCCCTCCTCCCTCCCGACGACCTCCCCGAGGGGCTCCCGCTGCCCCCCCCCAAACTGGGCACCCCCAACGTGCCACCACCCCCCCCATCCCCACCCCCACCGCCACCATTGTCCCCACGTCCCCCCCCGCAGCCCCCCCGCAGCAGCCGCCCCACGGCGCGGCACATCTCCCGGCTGGTGCCGGTGTAGATGAGGGGGTTGAGTAGAGAGTTGGCCATGGCCAAGCCCAAGAAGTAGTCGGCGTGGTAGAGCACGGCGCAGGCGCGCGGGCAGCACCAGGCGTCGAGGAGGAGGAGGAGGAAGAGCGGCGCCCAACAGGCGATGAAGGTCCCCACCACCACCGTCACCGTCTTCAGCAAAGGCGGCGACTTGGGCGCGGGGCGGAGGTTGGCCGAGCGGCGCACGGCGCGGTAGAGGCGGGCGTAGAGGACGACGATGGCCAGGAGGATGGCGAGGAAGACGGCGACGCAGAAGAAGACGTAGCGCTTGGAGTAGAGCGGGAGGACGGTGGAACACGCCGCCAGGTCGCCCAGGCAGTTCCAGCCCAAGCCCGGCAACGCCGCCAAGGCCACCGCCAGCCCCCAGCTGGCCCCCACCAACCCCCACATCCTGCCCCGCTTGTCGCCGCGCTTCACCCTCACGCGCGCCATGGTGAGGTGCCGCTCGACGGCGATGGCCAACAGGCTCAACACCGAGGCGGCCAAGGTGAGGAAGACTCCTCCTTCGCGGAGGAACCACAAGGCCGGCGTGAGGCGGAAGGTGTTGGCGCCCGAGAGGACGATGTTGGCCGTGTAGGCGACGCCGGCCAACAGGTCGGAGAGGGTGAGGTTGCCCAACAGGTAGAACATGGGCGAGTGGAGCTTCTTGGTCCTCCAGATGGTCACGAGCACCACGAGGTTCTCCAGGACGATGAAGGCGCAGACGAGGAGGAAGAGGAGGGTCTCGGGGCGCAGGCCCCCGCGGTAGCGCCCGGCGTGGAGCTTCCCCGTGTAGTTGTAGTGGAGGGTGAGGACGGCGTCCTCGGGGACGGGCCCCGGCGCCATGGCGGGGTGGGGGGGCTACATGGTGGGGAGCTGCGGGGGGAGAGGGGTGGGGGTGAGGGGGGGGGCACGCGTGTAGGCGTGCACCCCAAAGGGTCTGCGCACCCCAAAGGGTCTCCAGACCCCAAAGGGTCTGGGCACCCCTAAAAGGTCTGTGCACACGTGTACGCGTGTAGGTGAGCACCCCAAAGGGTCTGTGTGTGTGGTCATGTGTGTAGGCGTGCGCCCTATAGGGTCTGTGCACCCCAAAGGGTCTGTGTGTGTGGGCACACGTGTAGGTGTGCACCCCAAAGGGTCTCTGCACCCAAAAGGTCTGTGCACACGTGTACGTGTGCGGGCGTGCACCTCAAAGGGTCCGTGTGCGTGGGCACGCGTGTAGTGTGCAACCTATAGGGTCTGTGCACCCCTAAAAGGTCTGTGCACGTGTGTACGCGTGTAGGCGTGCGCCCCAAAGGGTCTGTATGTGTGTGGCACGCTCACAAGTGTGCACTCTATAGGGTCTCTGCACCCTATAGGGTCTCTGCACCCCTAAAAGGTCTGTGCACACATGTACACATGCGGGCGTGCACCTCAAAGGGTCTGTGCACCCCAAAAAGGTCTGTGCACACGTGTACATGTGCAGGCGTGCACCCCAAAGGGTCCGTGTGCGTGGTCATGTGTGTAGGCGTGCGCCCTATAGGGTCTGTGCACCCCAAAGGGTCTGTGTGTGTGGGCACACGTGTAGGTGTGCACCCTATAGGGTCTGTGCACCCCTAAAAGGTCTGTGCACGCGTGTACACATGCAGGCATGCACCCCAAAGGGTCCATGTGCGTGGGCACGCGTGTAGGCGTGCACCCTATAGGGTCTCTGCACCCCTAAAAGTTCCATGTGCGTGTGCACGCTTGCGTGTGCACGTCCTAACATGCCCATGTGCGTGTGTGAACCCCGACGGGGCTGCGCACACGCGTGTACTCGCCCACGTGTGCCACGAACACACGCGTGTGCGGGGAATCCCAGCGGGGGGGGGGTTATCCCTCCGCACACGCGTGTGCTCGCGCACATGCGCCCTGAAAGGTGCCCCCCCCCCCACGCGTGTTCCCCCCCGCCCCGGGCACCCACCGCACCCACCCACCCACCCAGGCGCGCCCGGGCGAGCGGCGACGTGTCGGGGGCCGCCGCGGGGTCCCGCCATGGGGCGGAGGGGGGGGGGTGTGGGGCGGGGGGGGGACCTGCCCGAATATTTGGGGTGGGAGGGGTGCGGCCGGGCCCCACGGAGGGGGGGGGAGGGGGGGAGCAGGATTGGGGGGGTCTGGGGAGGTGTGGGGCAGGATTGGGGGGGTGTGGGGCAGGACTGGGGGGGTGTGGGGAGGTGTGGGGCAGGATTGGGGGGTACAGAGGAGGTGTGGGGCAGGATTGGGGGGGTGTGGGGCAGGATTGGGGGGGTCTGGGGAGGTGTGGGGCAGGATTGGGGGGTACAGAGGAGGTGTGGGGCAGGATTGGGGGGGTGTGGGGCAGGATTGGGGGGGTCTAGGGAGGTGTGGGGCAGGATTGGGGGGGGTCTGGGGAGGTGTGGGGCAGGATTAGGGGGGTGTGGGGCAGGATTGGGGGGGCCGGGGAGGTGTGGGGCAGGATTGGGGGGGTGTGGGGCAGCATTGGGGGGGTCTGAGGAGGTGTGGGGCAGGATTGGGGGGGTCCGGGGCAGGATTGGGGGGTCCGGGGCAGGATTGGGGGGTGTGGGGCAGGATTGGGGGGTACAGGGGAGGTGTGGGGCAGGATTGGGGGGTGTGGGGCAGGATTGGGGGGTACAGGGGAGGTGTGGGGCAGGATTGGGGGGGTCTGGGGCAGGATTGGGGGGGTCTGGGAGGTGTGGGGCAGGATTAGGGGGGTGTGGGGCAGGATTGGGGGGTACAGGGGAGGTGTGGGGCAGGATTGGGGGGGTGTAGGGCAGGATCGGGGGGGTCTGAGGAGGTGTGGGGCCGGATTGGGGGGGGTCTGGGGCAGGATTGGGGGGGTCTGGGGAGGTGTGGGGCAGGATTAGGGGGGTCTGGGGCAGGATTGGGGGGGCCGGGGAGGTGTGGGGCAGGACTGGGGGGGTGTGGGGCAGGATTGGGGGGTACAGGGAGGTGTGGGGCAGGACTGGGGGGGTCTGGGGCAGGATTGGGGGGGTGTGGGGCAGGATCGGGGGGCAGGAATGACCCCCGCGCCCCCCCCCCAGCCCCATAGCGCCGGCCCCCCCCGCCCCTCCTCCGTGCCTCAGTTTCCCCGGTACCGCCCGTGTCGGTTCCCGGCGGGGCGGGGGGGGGGGGGTCAGGGTGGGGGTCAGGGTGGGGGTCAGGGTGGGGGGGCCCTGCCCGCCCCCCCCCCGCACTCACCGCGGCCCCGGCTCCGCTCCGCAGCTCCGCGCTGGCTCCGGGGGGGGGGGCGGGACCGGGCGGGGCCGGGCGGGGCTGGGGGGGGGGTGGGGATGGGGCTGCCCCTCCCCCCCCCGCTCTGGGACCCCCCCGCGACCCCTAAACCCCCCCGGAGCCCCCCCAGCCCCTCCCCGACCCACGCACGACCCCCCCCAGGTGTGCACGAGCCCCCTGTCCCCCCCCCCCGTGTCACCTCATGGGGTCCCCGTGTCCCCCCCCGACCCCAGTGGGGTCCCTGTGACCCCCCAATGTCACCCCAGGGGGTCGCTGTCCCCCCCCCCCCCGTGTCACCTCACGACCCCTGGGGTGTCCCTGTCCCCCCCCCCGTGTCCCCCCCATGACCCCAGGGTGTCCCTGACCCCCCCAATGTCACCCCAAGGGGTCCCTGTCGCCCCCTGTGTCACCCCACGGCCCCCCTTGTCCCCCCATGACCCCTGGGGGGGCCCCTGTGACCCCCCAATGTCACCCCAGGGGGTCTCTGTCCCCCCCAATGTCACCCCAGGGGGTTCCTGTCCCCCCTCCGTGTCCCCCCATGGCCCCCCGTGTCCCCGCCTGACCCCAGGGGGTCCCTGTGACCCCCCAATGTGACCCCAGAGGGTCCCTGTCCCCCCCAATGTCACCCCAGGGGGTCCCTGTCCCCCCCCCCGTGTCACCTCATGACCCCTGGGGGGTCCCTGTCCACCTCAGTGTGACCCCAGGGGGTCCCTGTCCCCCCTGTCGGGGTCTCCTGTGTCCCCCCCCGACCCCAGAGGGTCCCTGTGACCCCCCAATGTGACCCCAGGGGGTCTCTTCCCCCCCCCCCGTGTCCCCCTCTGACCCCAGAGTGTCCCTGACCCCCCCAATGTCACCCCAGGGGGTCCCTGTCCCCCCCCGTGTCACCCCACGGGATCCCCCGTGTCCCCCCCAGACCCCAGAGGGTCCTTGTGACCCCCCAATGTGACCCCAGGGGCTCCCTGTCCCCCCCCCCGTGTCCCCCCACGACCCCTGGGGGGGTCCCTGTGACCCCCCAATGTCACCCCAAAGGGTCCCTGTCCCCCCCCGTGTCACCCCACGGCCCCCCTTGTCCCCCCATGACCCCTGGGGGGGTCCCTGTCCACCTCAGTGTGACCCCAGGGGGTCCCTGTCCCCCCTGTCGGGGTCTCCTGTGTCACCCCCCGACCCCAGAGGGTCCCTGTGACCCCCCAATGTGACCCCAGGGGGTCTCTTCCCCCCCCCCCGTGTCCCCCTCTGACCCCAGAGTGTCCCTGACCCCCCCAATGTCACCCCAGGGGGTCCCTGTCCCCCCCTGTGTCACAGCACGGGGTCCCCATGTGCCCCCCTGACCCCAGGGTGTCCCTGACCCCCCCAGTGTCACCCCTGGGGGGTCCCTGTCCCCCCCCCGTGTCCCCCCACGACCCCTGAGGGGTCCCTGTCCCCCCCCAATGCCACCCCAGGGGGTCCCTGTCCCCCCCCGTGTCACCCCACGGGATCCCCCGTGTCCCCCCCCCGACCCCAGTAGGTCCCTGTGACCCCCCAGTGTGACCCCAGGGGGTCCCTGTCCCCCTTGTCCCCCCCCGTGTCCCCCCCCCCGACCCCAGGGGGTCCCTGTCGCCCCCCCCCCCCGCGGTGCCACACGTGCCCGTCGCCATGGCGACCCCTCCCTCCCTCCCGCCCCCGCCCCATTCTGACGTCACTTCCGCCCGGCCCCCGACGCCATTTCCGGTCGCCTTCGCCCGTAACAAAGATGGCGGCGGCGGCACCGGCCGGTGGTACCGGTAGGGCGCGGGGCCCGGCCCCGCCCCCGCCGGGGCCCCCGCCCCGCCCGCGCGCCGCCGCCATGAGCGCGGGGCCGCGGCGGAGGGGGGCGGGGGGGAGGCGGCGGCGGCGGCGGCCCCCGGCCCGGGGGGTCCCCCCGGGGCTGCCCCCGGCGCTGAGGAGGGGCCGCGGGTGCGGGGCCGGTTCCTCTCGGCCTGGAACAGCGTCCGCTACGGTGCGGGGGGGGGGACACGGGGACACCGGGACACCGGGAGCGGGGCGGGGGGGTCCCGGGGCACCGGGGTGGCGTGGGGGGGTCAGCGGGGGGGGGGGGAATGGGGTACCGGGGGGGCCTGGGGGTGCTGGTGGGGGGGGGGGGGGACACTGGGTGCTGGGGGTCCCAGGGGTGCCGGGGGTCCCAGACAGGGGGCTGGGGGTGTCAGGGGTCCTGGGGGTGCCGGGGATGGGGTGCTGGGGGTCCCAGGGGTCCCAGGGGTGCCGGGGGCAGGGGGACGGCGTCCTAGGGGTCACGGGAGTGGGGTGCTGGGGGTCCCAGGGTGCTGGGGGTGCCAGGGATGGGGTGCTGGGGTCTTGGGGGTCCCAGGGGTCCTGGTGGTCTCAGGGATCCTGGGGGTCCCAGGGGTCCTGGGGGTCCTGGGGGTGCCAGGGATGGGGTGCTGGGGGTCCCGGGGGTCCCAGGGGTGCTGGGGGAATGGGGTCCCAGGGGTCCTGGGGGTCCCAGGAGTGGGGTGCTGGGGGTCCCAGGGGTCCTGGGGGTCCCAGGAGTGGGGTCCTGGGGGTCTTGGGGTCCAGGGTGCTGGGGGCAGGGGGACGGGGTGCTGGTGGTCACGGGAGTGGGGTGCTGGGGGTCCCAGGGGTGCCAGAGATAGGGTGCTGGGGGTCCTGGGGATGCTGGGGGTCCCGGGGGTGCCAGGGATGGGGTCCTGGGGGTCCTAGGGGTCCTGGGAGCGGGGTGCTGGGGGTGCTGGGGGTCCCAGGGGTGCTGGGGGTGGGGTGCTGGGGGTGCCGAGGGTCTGGGGTCCCCCCTGACCCCCCCCATCCCCCCCCCCAGGCTGGTCGGTGCGGCCCAGGCCCCACTTCAGCAAACTCTCCCCCCTGCACCTGCTGGGCCGCGTGTACCGCCTGGGCGGCGACGGTGGGTGCCGGGACCCCCGGGGGGAGACCGGGACCCCGGGGTGGGGGGTTGGGACCCCTGGGGGGGGGGTTTGGGGGTGCTGGGGGGGTCCTACCCCGTCTTTCCCCCCCCCCAGAGGAGCTGGAGCGTTTCCACCGGGATTTCTCCTCCCGCCTCTGGCTCACGTACCGGCGCGGTTTCCCGGTGCTCACCGGGACCCCCCGGGGTGGGGGGCTCAGGGGGGTGCTGGGGTGGGTTTAGTGGGTGCTGTGGGGGGTTTGAGGGTGCTGGGGGGGGTGCTGGGGGGGTCCTACCCCCCTCCTTTCCCCCCCCCCCCAGAGGAGCTGGAGCGTTTCCACCGGGATTTCTCCTCCCGCCTCTGGCTCACGTACCGCCGCGGTTTCCCGGCGCTCGCCGGGACCCCCTGGACCACCGACTGCGGCTGGGGCTGCACCCTGCGCACCGCCCAGATGCTGCTGGCCCAGGGCCTCCTCCTGCACCTCCTGGGCCGGGGTAAGCCCGGGGGGGGGGTCCCTGTGCCCCCCACCCCCCCTGTGTCCCCCCACCCCCCCCTGTGCCCCCCATCACCACCCCATCACCACCCCATCGGCTCTAGACTGGACGTGGCCGGAGGCGTTGGTGGAAGCGGAGCCGGCGGTAGCCACATCCCGGCGACCACGGGACCCCCCGGGATGGCCACGGGCCCCCCCAGGGAGGCCACGGGTCCCCCCAGGACCCCCCTCGCCCTGGGCCCCCCCCGCGGAGCAGCGGCACCGCGCCATCGTGGCCTGGTTCGCCGACCACCCCCGGGCGCCTTTCGGCATCCACCGGCTGGTGGAACTGGGCCGGAGCGCGGGCAAACGGGCCGGGGACTGGTACGGGCCCTCCATGGTGGCCCACATGCTGCGGTGAGTGGGGGTCTGGAGAGGGGGGGGGGCGTTCATTTGGGACCCCCCCCCACCCAGGACTCACCCTGTCCCCCCCCCGTGGCAGGAGAGCGGTGGAGACCTGCCCTGACACCGGCAGCCTCGCGGTTTATGTGTCTCAGGACTGTACTGGTACGTACTGGTGTGGTACTGGGAGGTGGGGGGGGCTTCTCCCTGCTGGATTTGGCGAGGGGGGGGGGCTTCTCCCCCCCAAATTTGGCATGGGGGGGTCTGGGTGCCAGGCTGAGCAGCCCCCCCTGCCATTTTGGTGGCAGTTTATAAAGGGAATGGCACCAGGGTGACATGGGGTGATGCCGTACTGGTGCCGTACTGGTGTGGCACTGGTGGGGGGGGCTTCTTCCCCCCTGGATTTAGGGGTGGGGGGGCTTCTCCCCCCCCCGGATTTGGCATGGGGGGGTCTGGGTGCCAGGCTGAGCAGCCCCCCCCCCCCCATTTTGGTGCCAGTTTATAAAGGGGAAGGCACTGGGGTGATGCCAAACACACCAGTACGCACCAGTGTGGCACTGGGAGGGGGGGGGGGGGCTTCTACCCCCCGGATTTGGCATGGGGGGGGTCTGGGTGCCAGGCTGAGCCGCCCCCCCCCCCCCCCATTTTGGTGCCAGTTTACAAGGGGGACGTCGCCAGCCTGCTGCGGGGTGACCCGGGCCAGCGCCGCGCCGTCCTCGTCCTGGTGCCGCTGCGGCTGGGGGGGGACACCCTGAACCCCGCCTACGTGGAGTGCCTCAAGGTGGGGACCCCCCCGCCACCCCCCCGCGGTGCCACCCACCGGGGACCCCCCCCCGGTGCCACCAACCCCCCCCCATTTGTGCCCCCCCCCCCTCCAGGAGCTGCTGAAGCTCCGCTCCTGCGTGGGCATCATCGGCGGCAGACCCCGGCACTCGCTCTACTTCCTCGGCTTCCAAGGTACCACCAGTGCCACCAGTGCCACCAGTGCCACCAGTTGGGGACACACCACACCGGGGGGGGGGGGGCACCGACTTATTTTTACCCCCCCCCCAGATGATTTCTTGCTCTACCTGGACCCCCACTACTGCCAGCCCGCCGTGGACACCTCCCGCGAGGATTTCCCCTTGCAGGTGGGTGCTGGAGACCCCAAAAATGGGTGGGGGGGGGTCCCAGTGGGGTGTAAACCCCCTCCCAAAGTATTTTCCCCCCCCCCAAATAATTCCCCCCCCCCACGATATTTTCCCACCCCCTTAAATAATCCCCCCCCCAAATAACTTCCCACCCCCCTGGGAAGGTTTCCCCTTGCAGGTGGGTGCTGGGGACCCCCATAAATGGGTGGGGGGGGGTCCCAGTGGGGTGTAACCCCCCCCTCCAATATTCCCCCCCCCAAATAATTTCCTACCCCCCAATATTTTCCCACCCCCCCCAAGATATTTTTTCCACCCCCCCGGGAGGGTTTCCCCTTGCAGGTGGGTGCTGGGGACCCCCCATAGATGGCCTTGGGGGGTCCCAGTGGGGTTTAACCCCCCCCCCAAATATTTTCTCCACCCCCCCCCCATATTTTTCCCCCCCCCCCCCAAGTCCTTCCACTGGCGGGCTCCCCCCGCAAAATGCCCTTCGGGAGGATGGATCCCAGCTGCACCATCGGGTTCTACGCCGCCGGCGGCGGGACCCTGGACGAGCTCTGCGCCGACCTCGCCCGCGTGAGTCCCTGGGGGGGGGCTTTTTAGGGTGCCCCCCCCCCTTTTTCTACCCCCCCCCACCCTTTTTTACCCCCCACCCTTCTCTAACCCCCCCCTCCTCCCCCCAGGTGGCTGGCCCCCCCCCTCGGCGCCGCAGCGATACCCCGTCTTCACGCTGGCCGAGGGGCAAGCGCCGGACCCGGAGCCCCCCCCCCACGGCCCCCCCCCGCCGCCTGCCGCCCCCCCCCCGCGCCGGCAAACGCCCCAAGAAACCCAATGCCGACGAGTTCGTCTTCCTCTGACCCCCCCGGGACCCCCCCACCAGGGACCCCCCACCCTTATACACTGGATGAGTCCCCCCCCCCACCCCGGGGTGCTGCTGCGGTTTGGGGGGGCCGCAGCCATCCCCCCCCCCCCAGGGTTTGGGGTCTTGGTTTGCTGTTGGGGGGGGCCCAAGCTGAGCCCCCCCCCCCCCCCACCCTAGGACCCCCCCCGGGGTGACAAGGGCCATGTTCCCCCCCCGGGGGTGACAGCAGCCATGCCCCCCCCCCCCCATCCCGGTGTTGTCACACTGCTCATGGGGGGGGATATTATTTATTGCCCCACTCAGGACCCCCCCCCATGTCCATGTCCCCCCCCCCTCAAATTAAAGCTGACCTTGACCCTGGGTTACAGCGTCTCTCCGTGCCCCCCCCCCCGTTCTGTCCCCCCCCCCCCCATTTGGCTTCTTACGCCGCTGCCGCAGCAGCTGCCGGTACCGGAGGCGCCGGGGGTTGAGGCCGAAGGCTTCCAGCCTCTTCCTCGTGAACTCCCGGCCCCCCACGCGCACGGCGGGGCCCAGGGGGGGGGTCGAGCGCCGCCGGGACCCCCCAGGCTGGGGGGGGGCTGCGGGGGGGGGGGGGGCTGCGGCGCGGGGGGGGGACCCCGGCTCCTCCGGCCGCTTCCGCTTGTCCCGGCGTTTCTTCCCCAGTTTGGGCTTCACTGGGGGCACTGGTGGGGGGTCCTCGGGCCTGGGGGGGTGGGATGGGGGTGAGGGGGGGTCTGTGCCCCCCTGGGACCCCCCCGGGCCCCCCCCCCCACGTACGCAGCCACAAGGGATTTGAGGATCTGCTGCTTCTTCCCGGGGGTCTGCGCCCGCCGCCGGTAGTTGGCCTCATCCTGCCGCTCCTCCTGCTCCGACCTGGGGGGGGCAGGGGGGTGTGAGCCCCCCAAAACGGGGAGGGGGGGACACACCAGGACCCCCCCCCCCTTTTACCCCACCCCCACCCTTTTTACCCCCCCACACCCCTTTTTACCCCCCCCTTTACCGGTACATGGAGGTCTTGCGCAGGGAGCACCAGCGGTTCAGCTCCTTGTCGTCGGCTGCCAGGATCTGGGGGGGAGGGGGGACATGGGGGGGGGAGTTGGGGGGGTCTGGGTGCCTCGGTGGGGGTCTGGGCGCCCTGGGGGGGGTCTGGGTGCTTCAGGGAGGGGTCTGGGTGCTCGTGGTGGGTATCTGGGTTGCTCCAGGGAGGGGTCTGGGTGCTCGTGAGGGGGGTCTGGGTGCTCTAGGAGAGTTCTGGGTGCCTTGGGGGGGGGGGTCTGGGCGCCCAGGGCGGGGTCTGGGTGCCCTGGGGGGGCTCTGGGTGCTCCTGGGGGGGCTCTGGGTTCTCCAGGGGGGGTCTGTGTGCTCCAGGGGGGGGGGTCTGGGCGCCCTGGCGGGGAATTTGGGTGCTCCAGGGTGGGTCTGGGTGCTCTAGGGGGGGGTCTGGTGCTCTAGGGGGGGGTCTGGGTGCTCATGGGGAGTGTGGGTGCTCTGGGGAGGGGTCTGGGTGCTCTGGGGGGGGTCTGGGTGCCCCAGGGGGGTCTGGGTGCCTCGGTGGGGGTCTGGGCACCTCATGGGGGGGTCTGGGTGCTCCAGGGAGGGGTTCTGGGTGCCCAGGGAGGGGTCTGGGTTGCCTCTGGGGTGGGGTCTGGGTGCTCCAGGGAGGGGTCTGGGTGCCTTGGGGGGGGTGTGGGTGCTCGTGGGGATGTCTGGGTGCCCCATGGTGGGGGTGTGGGTGCTGGGGGGCGTCTGGGTGCCTTGGGGGGGACTCTGGGTGCTCGTGGGGGGGTCTGGGTGCTCCAGGGGGGGTCTGAGTGCCCCTAGGGGGGTCTGGGTACTCCGGGGGGTCTCCTGGGCGCCCTGGGGGGGGTCTGGGTTCTCCAGGAGGGGTCTGGGTGCTCCAGGGAGGGGTCTGGGTGCTCGTGGGGGAGTCTGGGTGCCCGGGGGGGAGGTCTGGGTGCTCGTGGTGAGGTCTGGGTGCCCCGGTGGAAGGGTCTGGGTGTTCCAGGGAGGGGTCCTGGGTGCTCCTGGGAGTCTGGGTGCTCGTGGTGAGGTTTGGGTGCTCCGGGTGGGGGTCTGGGTGCTCATGGGGGAGTGTGGGTGCTCTGGGGAGGGGTCTGGGTGCTCTGGGGGGGGTGCTGGGTGCTCTGGGGGGGTCTGGGTGCTCCGGGGAGGGGTCTGGGTGCTCCAGGGAGGGGTCTGGTGCCCAGGGAGGGGTCTGGGTGCTCCGGGGGGTGTCTGGGTGCTCCAGCGGGGTCTGGGTGCTCCGAGGGGGGTCTGGGTGCTCCAGGGAGGGGTCTGGGTGCTCGTGGGTGGGTCTGGGTGCCCGGGGGGGGTCTGGGTGCACTGGGGGGGGTGTGGGTGCTCATGGGGATGTCTGGGTACTCCGTGGTGGGGGTCTGGGTGCTGGGGGGGGTCTGGGCGCCCTGGCGGGGGGTCTGGTGCTCCAGGGCTGGTTTGGGTGTTCGTGGGGGGGGTCTGGGTGCTCTAGGGGGGGGTCTGGGTGCACTGGGGGGGGTCTGGGTGCACTGGGAGGGGTCTGGGCACTCCGGGGGGGGGGGGGGGGGGTGTCTGTGTGCTCTGGGGTGGAGTCTGGGCACCCCGGGGGAGTCTGGGTGCCCTGGGGAGAGGTCTGGGCGCCCTGGCGGGGGGTCTGGGTGCTCCAGGGCGGGTCTGGGTGCTCCAGGGCGGGTTTGGGTGCTTGTGGGGGGGGTCTGGGTGCTGGGGGGGGTCCGGGCAGCCTCTACCTCGTCCGTGGTGAGGCCGAAGTCGCAGGGGACGACGCTGCGGTACTTGAAGCGACAGGGCAGGTCGCCCACCAGGTCCTCGTAGTCCAGGCGGTAAAACTCCTCCAGGTATTGCTCGAAGGTGCCGGCGGCTGCGGGGGGGGGGGGGCCCGGGGGTGGGGTCAGGGATTTGTGGGGGGGGGTCTCAGCGATTTTGGGGGGGGTCCCTGGTCACTCACCGGGGTCAAAGGGCGGCTTGTCCCGCTCCGCCGCCTCCTTGAACCGCGTCTTGCGCCGCTTCTTCCCCAGCGCCGGGGGGCTGCCGGGTTGGGGGGGGGGACGGGGGCTGCTGGGTCGTAGTCAGCGTCCATCTGGGGGGGGGGGCAGTTAGGGGGGGCTGCCTGTGCCCCCCCCCACCCCTGTGTGCCCCCACCCCACCCCTGTGATGAGTTTCACCCAGTCTCAGCCTGGGGGGGGGGGGGGTAAGTACCACAAAATCGGGGTCCTCGCAGTGGGGCTCGCGCTCGTCCCGCCCCGTCCAGGCGTCCCAGTTCCAGTCGTCTGTGGGGAGGGGGGGGGACAAAGTGACATCATGGGGGGGGGGCAATGACATCAGGGGACACAAAGGGGGTGGCAGGACCCCCCCCAGCCACCCCCCACTCACCCTCCAGCCCTTCCTCCTCCTCGAACTGCGGCTTCTCCTCCTCGGCGCAGCCGTAATAATCGTCACCGAAATATTCCTATATGGTGGGGGGGGGGGGGTGTCAGTGGGGACAATTTGGGGACACCGGGGGGGTGGCAGGGGACACCCACCGCCATCAGCCGGTCGTGCTGGGCCGGGTCGAAGTCACCCTCGAGCAGTTGGGGGGTGAAGCCCACGGTGACGTTGCCGGTGGCCTCGCGCAGCCGCCGCAGTCCGCGCCGCCACCTCCGCGCCGCTTCAGGTTCTTCAGCTGCTTCAGCTCCTCCCGCCGCCGTGTTTTCTCCTGGGGGGGGGGGACACAGGGGGGGGGGGTCTTGGGGGGGGACACAGACCTACAGCCCCCCCCCCCCAAGCTCTTCATCCCCTCCTCACCTTCCTCTTCCTCTCCCGAACCTGCTCCCGCTTCTCCTTGCGCCGCTCGTCCCGGCGCCGCACCGACGTGGGGATGTGCCGGGGGTAGGTCTGCACCTGGGGGGGGGGTAGGGTCAGGGCCCCCCCCCCGAGCCCAAACTGTGACCCCTGACCCCAAATTTGTACCCCCTGACCCCAAACTGTGACCCCTGACCTCAAAGTGTGACCCCTCGACCCCAAATTGTGCCCCCGACCCCAAATTTGTACCCCCAGCCCCAAATTTTGACCCCTCAGCCCCCAAATTCCCCCCCAATTTTGCCCTCTTGACCCCAAATTGTGACCCCTGACCCCAAATTTGTACCCCCTGACCCCAAATTGTGACCCCCTGACCCCAGACTGTGACCCCCCTGACCCCAAATTGTGCCCCCGACCCCAAATTTGTACCCCCAGACCCAAATTTTGACCCCTCAGCCCCAAATTCCCCCCCAATTTGCCCTCTTGACCCCAAATTGTGACCCCTGACCCCAAATTGTGACCCACTGACCCCAAATTGTGACCCCCTGACCCCCAAACTGTGACCCCCAACCCCAAATTGTGACCCCCTGAGCCCCAATTGTGACCCCTGAGCCCAAATTGTGACCCCTGACCCCAAATTGTGACCCCCGACCCCAAATTGTGACCCCCCCGACCCCATATTGTGGCCCCTGACCCCAAATTGTGACCCCTGAGCCCCAATTGTGACCCCTGACCCCAAATTTGTACCCCCTGACCCCAAATTGTGACCCCTGACCCCATATTGTGACCCCTGACCCCAAATTTATACCCCCTGACCCAAATTTTAATCCCTCAGCCCCAAATTCCCCCCAAATTTTGCCCTCTTGACCACAAATTGTGACCCCCGACCCCAAATTTGTACCCCCTGACCCCAAATTGTAACCCCCCGACCCCAAATTGTGACCCCTGACCCCAAATTGTGACCCCCCGACCCCAAATTGTGACCCCCTGAGCCCCAATTGTGACCCCTGAGCCCAGACTGTGACCCCCTGACCCCAAATTTTGACCCCTGACCTCAAATTGTGACCCCCCTGACCCCATATTGTGGCCCCTGACCCCAAATTGTGACCCCCCAGCCCCAAATTTTGTCCCCCAGCCCCAAATTTTGACCCCCCCACCCCTAAATTGTGACCCCCCAGCCCCAAATTTTGCCCTCACCCCCCCAAATTTTGCCCCCAGCCCCAAATTTTGCCCCTTGACCCCAAATTTTTCCCCTTGACCCCAAATTGTGACCCCCCAGCCCCAAATTCCCCCCAAATTGTGACCCCCTGACCCTAAATTGTGACCCCCAACCCCAAATTTTGACCCCCCAGCCCCAAATTCCCCCCAAATTGTGACCCCCATCCCCAAATTATGACCCCCTGACCCCAATTTTTGCCCCCAGCCCCAAACTTTGCCCCCACCCCCCAAATTTTGCCCCCCCAGCCCCAACTTCTGACCCTCCAGCCCCAAATTCCCCCCAATTTTTCCCCCTTAACCCCAATTTTTTGTCCCCCCTCTAATTTTACCCCCCCACCCCCCAATTTGCCCCCCCATCATTTTGCCCCCCCACCCCCCAATTTGCCCCCACCCCCAAATTTTGCCCCCCCCAGCCCCAACTTCTGACCCTCCAGCCCCAAATTCCCCCCCCAGTTTTTCCCCCTTAACCCCAATTTTTTGCCCCCCTCTAATTTTACCCCCCCACCCCCCAATTTGCCCCCCCCCCCCCAATTTTGCCCCCCCCCCCATCATTTTGCCCCCCACCTGCTCGGCGCCGGGCTCCTCGAAGCGGAAGTTGTACCGTCGCTCGAAATCCTCCTGCTTGGCCAGGAAGAGCTCGCCCTCGTCCGAGGAGTCGGCCACCGGGGGGGGGGACACCCTGGGGGGGGACATGGGGGGGTTGGGGAGGGGTTGGGGGGGTCTGGGGGCGCTGGGGGGGCCCCACGCACCCTTCGGCCTCTTCCTCCTCCTCCTCCTCCTCGCGGTAGCCCCGGTTGAGGATGTAGTCGCGGAGGAAGCGCTCGCCGGGGTCCAGCGCTGGGTCGGTCCAGTACTGCTGGAGGGGCACCTGGGGGGGGCACGGGGGGGCTTGGGGACATGGGGACATCGGGGGGGCTTGGGGACATGGGGGGCTTGGGGACATGGGGATGGGGACACAAGGGGTTGAGGGACCCAGGGATGAGGAGCTTGGGGACACGGGGGGGGGGGTGTGGGGACATGGGGGGGGACGTGGGGGGGGGTGTGCAGGGACATGGAGGGGCTTGGGGACATGGGGGGGCTTGGGGACACACGGGGGGGCTTGGGGACACGGGGGGGTGCAGGGACACGGGGGGGTGCAGGGACACGGGGGGGGCTTGGGGACACAGGGATGGGGACACAAGGGGCTGAGGGACCCAGGGATGAGGAGCTTGGGGACATGGGGGGGGGTGTGGGGACAGGGGGGGGACGTGGGGACGTGGGGGGGGTGTGCAGGGACATGGAGGGGCTTGGGGACATTGGGGGGCTTGGGGACACGGGGGGACGTGGGGACACGGGGGGGCTTGGGGATATGGGGATGGGGACACAAGGGGCTGAGGGACACACGGATGAGGAGCTTGGGGACATGGGGGGGCTTGGGGACATGGGGGGGGACATGGGGACGGGGGGCTTGGGGACATGGGGGGGACGTGGGGACACGGGGATGGGAGGGCTTGGGAACGAGGGGGGGGACGGGGAGGGGACATGGGGACGGGGGGACACGGGGGGGGACACAGGGAGAGGGGGGGGACATGGGGGGCTCAGAGACACACAGATGAGGGGCGTGGGGACAAGGGGGATGTGGGGACAGGGGGGGACACCCAGACGGGGGGGGCCCGGCCTCAGCCCCCCCCCTCACCAGGTCCTGCAGCGGCTCCGGGGGGGCCCCCCCCTGCCCCTTCAGCCAGCGGATGTAATCCTCCTCCTCCTCCTCCTGAGGGGGGGGGGACACACAGTGTCAGCCCCCTGACCCCCCCCGTGTCCCCCCCAACCCCCTGTGACCCCCCCATGTCCCCCCCCCGTGTCCCCCCCCCCCCCACCTCACCTTCTCCTCCGCTGTCTGGCTGCGCCGCCGCAGCAGGGCAGAGCCCCCCCCCCTCCTCCTCCTCCTCCTCCTCGCTGTCGGCCACGAAGGCTCGGAAGCTGCGGGGGGGGGGGGGGGTCACACTGTGTCCCCCCAGTGCTGGGGACCCCCCCGAAGCATCACAGCCCCCCCCCCCAAATGGTGCCCCCCCCCCACCTCTCCTTCAGCTCCTGCTGCTCCTCGGCGTAGCTCCTGGAGGCGGCTCGCTGGGGGGAGAGGGGGGTCAGTGAGGGGGGGGCACGGGGGTATGGGGGGGGCATGGGGGGGCACGGGGGTATTAGGGGGGCAGGGGGATATTGGGGGGTCAGAGTGATGGGGGGGGGCACGGGGGTTTTGGGGGGGGCACAGGGGGCACAGGGATTGGGGGGGCACAGGGATGGGGGGGCAGCAATGGGGGGCACAGGGATATGGGGGGGCACAGGGGGTATGGGGGGGCAGTGATGGGGGGGCACAGGGATGGGGGGGCAGCAATGGGGGGCACAGGGATATGGGGGGCACAGGGGGTATTGGGGGGGCACAGGGGGTATTGGGGGGGTCAGAGTGATGTGGGGGGGTCACAGGGATATGGGGGGGGGGTCCCACACAGCCCCCCCCCCCCCCCCAACCCCACCTTCCTCCGCTCAGCCGCCGCCTCCTCGTCCTCCTCATTCTCCTCGTCCACGTATTTGCTGGGGGGAAGGCGGGAGGGTCAGAGCCCCCCTCTCAAAAAAAGCCCCCCCCCCAAGCCCCCCCCCCCCCAATAAAAGCCCCCCCCCCAATAAAAGCCCCCCCTCCTCACCCCTCCTTCTCCAGCACCACCTTCCTCTCGTAATCCTTCAGGTACATCGGCTTCGCCCGCCGCCCTTCGGCCTCCTCCTCCTCCTCCTCATCGCTCCCCGACGAGGACTCTGGGGAGGGGACGGGGTTGGGGACCCCCCCCCGGATTTGGGGACCCCCCCCAGGGGTTTGGGGACCCCCCCAGGGGTTTGGGGACCCCCCCCCGGTACCTTGGTGGCTGTAGAAGGTGGCGTCGGGGCGGTAGATTCGGGGGTCGCGGGTCTTGAGCAGCGAGAGGGTGCGGTAAAAATCCCGCTCGTGGCGGGGGTCGGGGGCCTGGGGGGGGACAGGGGGGACACGGGGGTCACAGGGGGGGACACAGGGGTCAGGGGGGTCACGGGGGGGGACACGGGGGTCACAGGGGTCAGAGGGGGGGGACATGGGGGTCAGGGGGGGTCACAGAGGGGGACAAGGGGGTCAGAGGGGTCAGAGTGGGGGACACGGGGGTCAGGGGGGTCACGGGGGGGACACGGGGGTCACAGGGGGGGACAGGGGGGTCAGGGGGGGGACACAGGGGTCTGGGGGGGGGACACGGGGGGTCACAGGGGTCACGGGGGGGACACAGGGGTCACAGGGGTCAAAGGGGGGGACACGGGGGTCAGAGGGGGGACACAGGGGGGGTCACAGGGGTCAGAGGAGGGGGACATGGGGGTCCAGGGTGGGACACAGGGGTTAGAGGGGGGTCACAGGGGGGGACACGGGGGTCAGAAGGGTCACAGGGGTCACAGGGGGGGACACAGGGGTCTGGGGGGGACACGGGGCTCAGAGGGGGGGACACGGGGGGGGACACGGGGGTCACAGGGGTCCAGGGGGGGTCACAGGGGTCAGAAGGGGGGTCACAGGGGGGGGACACGGGGGTCCGGGGCGGACACAGGTGCCACAAGGGGGTCACAGGGGTCAGAGGGGGACCCGGGGGTCACAGAGGGGTCACAGAGGGGTCACAAGGGGGTCACAGCGGACCCGGTAGTCCCGGGGGGGTCACCCGACCCCCCGCCACTCACCACCTCATCCTCGCTGGACTCGGACTCGGAGCTGGAGCCGTCGCCGGTGTCCCCGTACCGGTCCTGCACTGCGGGGACCCCTCAGGCACCGGCACCGGCACCGATCCCCCCCCTCCCGGTACCCCCCGGTACCCCGCGATCCCCCCGGGCCAGGCCCCGCCCCTCACAGGCCCCGCCCCTCACAGGCCCCGCCCCCTCCCGGCCCCGCCCCGCTCACGCCGCTGCAGCTCCTCGCGCCGCCGGTACCGGCCGTAGCGCTCCGCGAAGGCCGCGTTCACGCGCAGCTCCGGCGCCGCCATTTCCGCCCACGTGACCGCCACTTCCGCCGCCGCCTCCACCATCACGTGACGAGGGACCAGCCACGCCCCCCTCCTCCCCTACAGCCCCGCCCACGCTCTTAAAAGGGAAACGCTCCCTGAGCTGCAGGTGGGGCCTACCTCATCGTGCTGCCCCTCCCGGTCGTGCTGCCCCTCCCGGGACCCCCGGAGCGCCCCCCCGGTGCCCCCCCCAGCCCCATCCCCGCCCCCCCCAACACATCCACGCGGCCGGTGGTCTCAGCTCCATCTTTATAGGGGCAGAAGAGGTGGGGGGGGGGCGCGGGAGGGGTCCCCCCGAGGCGGTGAGGGGGGTCCGGGGGGGTCCGGGGGGGTCCAGGGGGGTGCGGGGACCCCCCCCCCTTAGGTGGTGCGGAGCTGGTAGTCTGCAAGAGGGAGAGCAGGGGTGAGGGGGGGGGTCCCCAGGGTGGGGGTCCCTGGGGGGTCCTGGGGGGGGGGTCCCCAGGCTGGGGGTATTTGGGGGGGGTTCTGGGGGGGGGTCCCGCACTCACCCCCGCTCTGGGTGATGTAGCGCACCCAGGGCAGCGCCTGGTACCCGCTCTTCTCGATGATCTTCATGTACCGCACCTGGGGGGGGGCACGGATGGACCCCCCCCCGGGCACCTCGACACCCCCCTTGGGCACCCTAACACCCCCCCTGGGTACCCCAAGACCCCCCTTGGGCACCCCAACACCCCCTGGGTACCCCAACAACCCCCTGGGGCACCCCAACACCCTCCCTAGCACCCCAACATCCCCCCTGGGTACCCCAACACCCCCCTTGGGCACCCCAACAACCCCCTGGGCACCCAAACACCCCCCTTGGGCACCCCAACACCCCCCTGGCACCCCTCCGCCCTGTCCCCACATGTGGCCACCACTCTGGGGACCCCACAGGCCACGTCCCCACCACCCCATCCCCTCCACCCTGTCCCCACATGGTGCCACCACCCTGGGGACCCCCACGGGCCACGTCCCCCGTCCCCGGGTGCCACCTGGATGCCCGAGACGGTGAAGTAGGGGATCTCGAAGCGGACGGCGATGGGTGGCCGTCCCTCCTCCTCCTCCTTCTCCACGCTGGGCAGCCCGAAGTGGGCGCGCATCAGGTGCTCCTTCCCCCCCTGCGTGGCACCAGCGCGGCTGAGGAAGGGGCCACCCGCCGTGGCACCCGGAGGGTGGGTGGGGGGCACCCTGGGGGTGTGGGTGACCTCACCGGGAAGGATTTGATGGTCCAGATGACGAGGTTCCTCTCCGGGAGGTACCTGGCGGAGCCCACGGTGGTCTTGAACTTGGGTGAGTCAGCGTCGCTGGGCACCGGCACCGCGATCTCCACCCCGTTGGCCACCGACTGCTTCTTGAACTGGCCCTTGGCCTTGGCGGGGGGACACACAAGTGGGGTGGGGGGGTTGGGGTGGCTGGAGGTCCCCCGTGGTGGCGGTGACCTCACCGGTGTCTCACCTTGACCATGATCTCCACCCGGCTGTGGGAGAACTTCTCGATGACCGACTCGATCCAGATGAGCGGCTTCACCTGGGGAGGGGGGAAAGGGGTCACCTCCATGTCCCCCCCCCGTGACCCCCCGTGTCCCCCAGGCCCCCACCTGGGTGCTGAGGCGGTAGGACATGAGCTCGAAGTCCCCGTCGGGGGGGATGAAGGAGATGGTGCGGTCGGTGTCGAAGCGGGACAGCCGGACGCACTGGTGGAACTTCACGTCCTCCAGCTCCACCGACTTGTTCTTGCCCCCTGGGGTGGGAGGGATGGTGTCGGGGGGGGGACACGAGGGGACAGGGATGTGTCACCCCCTCCCCACCCCGGGCCCCGCTCACGGCCGGTCAGCTCGAAGAGGACGCGGTCGTTCAAGCCCAGGCGCAGCTCGGGCATCCCCGAGAGGAAAACCTTCAGCTTGATGGTGCCCACCACCTCGCTGAGCAGCACGCTGCCGTTGGCGCTCACCTGCGGGCACCGGCGCCGGCGTCACCACCAAACCCATCCCCATCTTCATCCTCATCACCAAACCCATCCCCAGCACCATCTTCATCACCAAACCCAACCCCAGCACCATCCTCATCACCAAACCCAACCCCATCCTCATCCCCATCACCAAACCCATCCCCATCCTCGTCCTCATCACCAAACCCATCCCCATCTTCATCCTCATCACCAAACCCATCCCCATCTTCATCCTCATCACCAAACCCATCCCCAGCACCATCCTCATCACCAAACCCATCCCCATCTTCATCCTCATCACCAAACCCATCCTCATCCCCAGCACCATCCCCATCACAGGTCCTACCACCAGCCCCATCACCATCCCCGTCCTCACCACCATCACCATCACTGTCACCACCACCATCACCGGCCCCATCCTTGTCACCATCCTCATCTTCATCACCACCACCAGCGTCACCATCCTCATCTTCATCACCATCCTTGTCACTGTCCCCATCACCATCCCCATCACCATCATCACCCCATCCCCATCTTCATCCCCATCATCACCAGCTCCATCAACATCACCATCCTCATCCTCATCCCCATCACCATCCTCACCACTGTCTCCATCACCATCATCACCCCATCCCCATCCCCATCCCCAATCCCACCACCAGTGACCCCACCATCACCAATCCCACCCCCACCACCGCTCACCCGCCCCACCAGTGACCCGTGTCCCCCCCCAGTTCACCACCCCCCCCTCACCAGCAGGTTCACCGACTCGATGACATCGATGAAGACCTCGTTCTTCTTGTACTTGATGCCCTCGGAGCGCCAGGACACCGCGTTGGTCACCGTGGTGGGGACGCGCGACTTGCCCGTCTCCAGCTTGTTGCCCTCCTGCGTGATGTACCTGCGGCGGTGGGGGGGGTCAGGGGGGTGTGGGGGGGTCCTGACACCCCCCCTGGCCCCCCCAGCCCCCCTCACTCCTGTAGGATCTTGCTGTCCGTGGTCTGGGGGAAGCCAAAGTCCATCAGCTCGTCCAGGAGCTCGTAGACGATGACAAAGTTGTCGCGGATGCTCTCCTCCTCCAGCTCCTTGAAGTACTCGCAGAACACCTTGAGGGGGGGGGGGACAAACCCAAAGCTTCCATCCCCCCCCCCAGAAGAGCTCCCCCAAATTGGGGGGGGTCCCAAACCCCCCCCAGACCTCACCTCCACCACCTTGTAGAGGAAGGAGTAGACCAAGGACGCGTTGCCGTTCTTCTTGGTGGTGGCCACCACTATGGGGGGGGTTAAGGAAGATGGGGGGGCACTGGGGGGTCCCCCATGACCCTGGGGGCTGTGGGGGGGGGTCCTTTGGCTCTGGGGGGGGGTCTCCAAAGGATACGGTAGAGGTTGGCGTGCTTGATCCAGAGGAAGTGGACGTGGCGGTGGGCGAGGAGGGGGGCGAGGGTCCCCTCCTCCTCCCGCTGCACCAGCAGCCCCGGGAAGTGCTCGATCTCCCCCAGCCCCACGTCCCCCTTGTAGTTGCGGCTGATCAGTGGCTGCAGGGGGGGGGGCACAGGTGAAGGACCCCCCCCCAGACCCACCCCACCCCACCCCATATCACCCACCCCATCCCCAGGGTCACCGGGGTCACCGCCAGGCTCCGCCGTTGACCTTGGCTGACCTTCAAGGGACAAGGGGGGACAGCGGGGTGTCCCCCCACGCCTGGGGGGTCTTTGGGGTGGGGTGGGGAGGGTCTGGGGGGGGGTCTCACCTTCCCCTTGAGGTCCAGGATGAAGAGGGCGGAGGCGGCCATGGCGGGCCCTGGCGTCACCGTCACCGTCACCTGCGCCAGGTGAGCGCGTGGGGCCTTAAAGGGGACGGCCCGGCCCCACGGCCACCCACGGGGGCCACCTCCCACCCACCTGGGCCACCTCCCACCCACGGGGGGCCACCTCCCACCCCTGGGCCTGGGGTGGGGGGCACGGCCACCTCCAGCCCAGCTGGGTGGTCTTGGGGTGGGGACGTGGGTTGGGATCCCCCCACTCATCCAGGGGACCCTCCCCACCCATGGGACCCCCCCGACCCATGGGACCCCCCCCGGGACCCCCCCCCACCCATGGGACCCCCCCCCCCCGGGGACCCCCAGAGTGGCTCAGAGCAGCTCCCGGATGCCTGGGACCCCCATCCTGGGTGGGGGGGGGGGTCCCTGTAGCACCCTGGGTCCCCCACCCCACCCTGGGGTCTGGGCACCCTTGGGTGCCTGGGTCTCTCATGCCATCCTGGGGGGGGGGGTCCCAGACCCCTGGATCCCCCACCCTTGAGGGGTCCCTGCACCCCCAGACCCCTCACCCTGGGGTCCCTGCACCCTTGGGGGGGGTCCCTGCACCCCAGACCCCCAGATCCCCCCCGAAGGGTCCCTGCACCCCAGACCCCCCACCCTGGGGGGGGTCCCTGCACCCCAGACCCCCCACCCTGGGGGGGGGTCCCTGCACCCTCAGACCCCTGGATCCCCCCCCGAGGGGTCCCTACACCCCAGACCCCCCACCCTGGGGGGGGTCCCTGCACCCCCAGACCCCAAATCCCCCACCCGGGGGGGGGTCCCTGCACCCCAGACCCCCGATCCCGGGGCGGAGCGGCGGGGGCGGCCCCGGGGGGGGGGGGGGTGGGTGGGTACCGGAGCCCGGGGCCGCCCCCTCCGGCAGCCGCAGCCGCAGAGCCCGGGGCGGGGTGGGGGGGAACCGGCGGCGGGAGGAGCCGCCCGGAGCATCCCGGAGCCGCCGCCATGGAGCCCCCGGCCGCGGGCAGGAGGGACCCGGACGGCGCTTACGGTACCGGGACCGGGCACCCCCCAACCCCCGCGGCCTCCCCCAGGATCCCCAGACCCCGGGACGGGCCCTCCGGGGGTCCCTGCACCCCCCCCCCCCCAGGCTGCTCGGGGTCCCCCGGGGGCTTGGGGGTCACTGGGGTGTGGGGCTGGGGGACACCCAGGGCTTGGAGACCCCCAGGCTTGGGGACCCCCAGGGTTTGGGGACACCCGGGTTTGGGGACCTCCAGGCTTGGGGACCCCCAGGGTTTGGGGACCCCCGGGCTGGGGGACACCCAGGGCTTGGGGACCCCCGGGCTGGGGACTGATGGGTTTGGGGACCCCCGGGCTTGGGGACCCCCGTGTTTGGGGACCCCCGTGTTTGGGGACCCCCAGGGTTTGGGGACCCCCAGATTTGGGGACCCCCAGGATTTGGGGACCCCCGGGTTTGGGGACCCCCAGGGTTTGGGGACACCCGGGTTTGGGGGACCCCCGGGTTTGGGGACCCCCAGGGCTTGGGGACCCCCAGGTCTTGGGGGACCCCCAGGGTTTGGGGACCCCCGGGTTTGGGGACCCCCAGGTTTGGGGACCCCCGGGCTGGGGACACCCAGGTCTTGGGGGACCCCCGGGCTGGGGACCCCCGGGTTTGGGGACCCCCAGGCTTGGAGACACCCAGGGTTTGGGGACCCCCAGGCCTGGGGACCCCCACGGCTTGGGGACACCCGGGTTTGGGGACCCCCGGGCTGGGGACCCCCGGGTTTGGGTCCCCCCTGTGCCAGCCCCTGGGACCCCCCACCCTGAGCAGCTGCCACGCGCTGCCTGGGGGTCTTTGCTTGTGCATGGGGGGGGACACGTGTATGGGGGGGGCAGCTGGGGGGGGCAGCGGGGGTCTGGGCTGTGCCAGGGGGGCTGGCAGCGCCCCTGGGCTTCGGCTCGCGTTGGCAGTGCCAGTGCCGGACCCTTCCCCAGCTCGGCGAGGGGACGGTCCCCGCCGTGGGGGGCAGGGGATGGGGGGGCTCCTGGTGGCCCCCAAGCCTGGGGGGATGGGGGGGGGGTTGCAGAGGAGGGGGACGCTGGAGCCAGCGCCGCGGCCCCACCCCGGTGCCACCCGCGGCCCAGCGGCCACCGGATCCCCGGGACAGGGTGGGCGATGCCGCGTTGCCGCCGGTTTGCCCAGGCCCGGGGGGGTCCACCCGGCCCCCCCCCAGCCTGCTCGGTTTGGGGGTGCAAGCCCTGGCGTCACCGGCGGCCTGTGGGCGACACCGCAGCGGTGCCACCCGGCCACGACCCTCCGTGCCAGGGCCGTGCCAGGGGCTATTCCTGGCCGCGGGCCGGCGCGGCCGGACGGTGTTTGTTTGTCGCCTAAATATAACCACGGGGTGGGGACGGGAGCTCGGCGGCACCGGGGGGCACCGGGACTGGCGTCACTGGGGGCATTAGGACTGGCATCACTGGGGGTATCGGTACTGGCATCACCAGGGGCACCGGGACTGGTGTCACTGGGGGCATTGGACTGGCATCACCAGGGGCACCGGGACTGGCATCACCGGGGGCACCGGGACTGGTGTCACTGGGGGCATTGGGACTGGCATCACCGGGGGCACCGGGACTGGTGTCACTGGGGGCATTGGGACTGGCATCAGTGGGGCATTGGTACTGGTGTCACTGGGGGTATAAGTACAGGCATCACTGGGGATATCGGTACTGGTGGCATCAGTACTGGTGTCACCGGAGGCATTGGTACTGGTGTCACTGGAGTCATCAGTACCGGCTGCATTGGTACTGGTGTCACCAGAGGCACCGGTACCAGTGTCACTGGGGCTATCGGCACTGGCATCACCAGGGCATTGGTACTGGCATCACTGGGGTCATCGGTACTGGCATTACTGGGGTCATTGGTACCGGTGTCACTGGGGTCATTGGTACCAGTGGCATCAGTACTGGTGTCACCAGAGGCATTGGTACTGGCATTACTGGGGTCTTTGGTACCGGTGGCATCAGTACTGGCATCACCGGGGGCATCGGTACCGGCGTCACCGGGGTCATTGTTACCAGCCGCATCAGCACTGATGTCACTGGGGGCATCGGTGTCACTGGGGGCACTGGTACCGGTGCCACCCCCCCTTTGCCGCTTGACCCCGGTGCCTCGCTGCCACCCTTTGCACCACACCGGCTTCACCAGCCCCAGCCCACCCCCCGGTGCCCCCCGGTGCCCCCCCGGTGCCCCCCAGTGCCCCCCGTGCCCCCCCGGGGGTGGTTCGGTGCCCCGGGGCCGGTGCGTTTGGCAGGGCCGGAACAAGCCGCCGGGCACCGGGGGGGGGGGGGGGGTCGCGGTAGCGGCGCCTTTAAAACCCGGTTCGTGCACCGGGGGGGGCGTTTGGTGGGTGTAACCGGGCGGGGGCACCGCCCAGGGCGGGGACCGGGCCGGGACCGGGACACCGGGCGGGTGCTGCGGGCCGGGGGGGCCGAGAGCTCACCGGGATGGGGGGCCACGGGGAGACCTACTACGGCAAGCACGGTAAGGGGCGGGCACCGGGGGGGGGGTACCGGGGGTGTGGGGCTCTGGGGGGGTCAGGGGCACTGGCCGTGGGTCGGGGGCACCGGGGGGGGGTCTCGAGGGGGGGGCTGCCGGGGCACGGGGGCTCTGGGGGGGTCGGGGGCACCGGGGGCAGCTCGTCGGTGGGTCGGGGGCACCGGCTGTGGGTCGGGGGCACCGGGGGCAGCTCGGCTGTGGGTCAGGGGCACCGGCCGTGGGTCGGGGGCACCGGGGGAGGGGTCTCGAGGGGGGGGGGGGCTGCCGGGGCACGGGGGCTCTGGGGGGGTCGGGGGCACCGTCGTGGGTCGAGGGGGCACCGGGGGCAGCTCGGCCGTGGGTCGGGGGCACCAGGGGGGATCCCGGGGGGTCCCGGGGGTGCGGGGCTCTGGGGGGGTCGGGGGCACCGGCCGTGGGTCAGGGGCTCCGTTGGGGGTCGGGGGCACCGGGGGCAGCTCGGCCGTGGGTCGGGGGCACCGGGGGCAGCACCGTCGTGGGTTGGGGGCACCGGCCGTGGGTCGGGGGCACCGGGGGCAGCTCGGCCGTGGGTCGGGGGCTCTGTGGGCACCGGCCGTGGGTCGGGGGCTCTGTGGGCACCGGCTGTGGGTTGGGGGCACCGGGGGCACCGGCCGTGGGTCGGGGGCACCCGGCAGCCGCTCGCCGCGGAGGAAGTTCAGCCGCAGCCGATAAAGGAGGAAAAAAACAACCCCAAAATGGGGAGAAAAGGGGGGGAAAAGGGCAAAACAAAACCAAAAGCAAACGGGTTTGTGCCGCGAGGCTTTTCCGCCAGCCGGGGAGGGGGTCACGGTGCCGGGGGGGTCACGGTGCCGGGGGGGGCCCCCCCCTCGCCACGCACCAGCATAACCAGCGCGGTGGCGTTGCTGGCGCCACTGGTTAACGCTTAACTGGGACAAACAGGTTCCTGCGGTGGTTTGTCACCGCGGCCGGTGCCGGCTGCTCCCCTGGGGGGCTCGGGGGGGGGGGTTGGGGGGGGTCCCTGGGGTTGAATTGTTCCTTGTACCCCCCCCTCCTCAGAGCCCCCCAAAAGGCACCCCCAAGCACCCATGTCCCCCCAGACCCCCCAAAAGCCCCCCAAAGCACCCGTGTCCCCTCAGAGCCCCCCAAAAGTCCCCCCAAAGCACCCATGTCCCCTCGGAGCCCCCCAAAGCACCCATGTCCCCTCAGACCCCCCCAAAGCACCCATGTCCCCTCAGACCCCCCCAAAAGCCCCCCAAAGCACCCATGTCCCCTCAGACCCCTCAAAAGCCCCCCAAAGCACCCATGTCCCCTCAGAGCCCCCCAAAAGTCACCCCAAAGCACCCATGTCCCCTCAGAGCCCCCCAAAGCCCCCCCAAAGCACCCATGTCCCCTCAGACCCCCCCAAAAGGCACCCCCAAAGCACCCATGTCCCTTCAGAGTCCCCCCAAGCACCCATGTCCCCTCAGACCTCCCCAAAAGCCCCCCAAAGCACCCATGTCCCCTCGGAGCCCCCCAAAAGACACCCCAAAGCACCCATGTCCCCTCAGACCCCCCCAAAAGTAACCCCAAAGCACCCATGTCCCCTCGGAGCCCCCCCAAAGCCCCCAAAGCACCCATGTCCCCTCAGACCCCCCCAAAGCACCCATGTCCCCTCAGACCCCCCCAAAAGCCCCCCAAGCACCCATGTCCCCTCAGACCCCCCCAAAGCACCCATGTCCCCTCAGACCCCCCCAAAAGTCACCCCAAAGCACCCATGTCCCTGCCATGGGGCTCCTCGGAGCCCCCCAAAGCACCCATGTCCCCTCAGACCCCCCAAAAGTCACCCCAAAGCACCCATGTCCCCTCAGACCCCCCCAAAGCACCCATGTCCCCTCAGACCCCCCAAAAGTCACCCCAAAGCACCCATGTCCCCTCAGAGCCCCCCAAAAGTCACCCCAAAGCACCCATGTCCCCTCAGACCCCCCCAAAAGTCATCCCCAAAGCACCCATGTCCCCTCAGAGCCCCCCCAAAAGTCACCCCAAAGCACCCATGTCCCCTCTGAGCCCCCCCAAAGCACCCATGTCCCCTCAGAGCCCCCCAAAAGTCACCCCAAAGCACCCATGTCCCCTCAGACCCCCCAAAAGCCCCCCAAAGCACCCATGTCCCCTCAGAGCCCCCCAAAAGTCACCCCAAAGCACCCATGTCCCCTCAGACCCCCCCAAAAGTCATCCCCAAAGCACCCATGTCCCCTCAGAGCCCCCCCAAAAGTCACCCCAAAGCACCCATGTCCCCTCTGAGCCCCCCCAAAGCACCCATGTCCCCTCAGAGCCCCCCCAAAAGCCCCCCCAAAGCACCCATGTCCCCTCAGACCCCCCCAAAAGCCCCCCGAGCACCCATGTCCCCTCTGAGCCCCCCCAAAAGCCCTCCAAAGCACCCATGTCCCCTCAGACCCCCCCCAAAGCACCCATGTCCCCTCAGACCCCCCAAAAGTCACCCCCAAAGCACCCATGTCCCCCCAGAGCCCCCCAAAAGCACCCATGTCCCCTCAGAGCCCCCCAAAGCCCCCCCAAAGCACCCATGTCCCCTCAGACCCCCCCAAAAGTCACCCCAAAGCACCCATGTCCCCTCAGACCCCCCCAAAGCACCCATGTCCCCTCAGACCCCACAAAAGCCCCCCAAAGCACCCATGTCCCCTCAGACCCCCCCCAAAAGCCCCCCCAAAGCACCCATGTCCCCTCAGAGCCCCCCAAAAGCCTCCCAAAGCACCCATGTCCCCTCAGACCCCCCCAAAAGTCACCCCTAAAGCACCCATGTCCCCTCAGAGCCCCCCAAAAGCCCCCCAAAGCACCCATGTCCCCTCAGACCCCCCCAAAAGGCACCCCCAAAGCACCCATGTCCCTTCAGAGTCCCCCCAAGCACCCATGTCCCCTCAGACCCCCCCAAAAGCCCCCCAAAGCACCCATGTCCCCTCAGAGCCCCCCCAAAAGCCCCCCAAAGCACCCATGTCCCCTCAGACCCCCCCAAAGCACCCATGTCCCCTCAGAGCCCCCCAAGCACCCATGTCCCCTCAGAGCCCCCCAAGCACCCATGTCCCTGCCCTGGGGCTCCTCGGAGCCCCCCCAAAGTCACCCCAAACCCGCCGTGTCCCCGTCCCCCCCCCACAGCCGCCGTCGCTGGCTGAACTCCCACCCTAAAAATAAAAGCGGGTGGGGGGGGGGGGACAGGCTCGTGTGGCCCTTGGGGTCGAGGCGGGGGGGTCCCTCTGGCCACCCCCGGTGCCACAGGCCCCTGGGGTATCTCGGGGGGCATTTTTTTGGGTGAAAACCACGTAGAAACGGGGTTCCTGCGGGCAGGATCGTTCCCACGGCTGGAAAGTGGCGTCTGGAGATGATTTTCCTCCTGATCCCACTTCTCCAGAGGGTTTTGGTCGTGGGGTCACGCTCCCTTTTGGGGTGGAGGGGGGCGAGGAGGATGAGGAGCCCCTTCCTCCCCATCCCAACCACCCCCCTGGGTTATTTGCCCTCTTCCTCCTCGCAGGGACGCCGCAAAAATACGACCCGACCTTCAAAGGTCCCATTTACGACAGGTAAGAGGAGGGGGGAGGCGCCGGGGTCGGGGTCACCGGGGCTTTGTCGTGCCCCCCCAACACCCCCCGTCCCCCCCCCGACGCCCCCCGTCCCCCCCCGACGCCCCCCGTCCCCCCCCAACGCCCCCCGTCCCCCCCACAGGGGCTGCACCGATGTCATCTGCTGCGTCCTGCTCGTCCTCGCCATCGTGGGCTACGTGGTGGTGGGCGTCGTGGGTGCGTACCGGGGTGGGGGGGGGGGCTTTGGCGGTGGGGACGGCTCGGTTTGGGGTGCCGAGGGGGGTGTCACGTCCTCGGGGTCGTGTGGATGGTGACGGGAGGGTCCCCATGGGGGTCTGATCCTCCAGGGTGGGGGATGAGGGGTCTGGGGGTGCAGGGACACCCTGGGGGGGGATTCGGGGGTCTGGGGGTGCAGGGACCCCTCGGGGGGGGGATCCGGGGGTCTGGGGGTGCAGGGACCCCTCGGGGGGGGATCTGGGGGTCTGGGGGTGCAGGGACCTCTTGGGGGGGGATTTGGGGGTCTGAGGGTGCAGGGACCTCTTGGGGGGGGATTTGGGGGTCTGAGGGTGCAGGGACCCCCCCCCAAGGGTGGGATAAGGGATCTGGGGTGCTTCGGGGACCCCCCCCCAGGGTGGGGATTTGGGGTCTGGGGGTGCAGGGACCCCTCGGGGGGGATCCAGGGGTCTGAGGGTGCAGGGACCCCCCCCAAGGGTGGGATAAGGGATCTGGGGTGCTTCAGGGACCCCCCAGGGTGGGGATTCGGGGTCTGGGGGTGCAGGGACCCCTCAGGGGCGGATCTGGGGGTCTGGGGGTGCAGGGACCCCTTGGGGGGGATCCAGGGGTCTGAGGGTGCAGGGACCCCCCCCAAGGGTGGGATAAGGGTAACCACAGCCGCGTTGTTCTGCCTCCCCCCCCCCCCAGCCTGGACCTACGGGGACCCCCGGAAGGTGATTTACCCCACCGACAGCCGGGGGCAGTTCTGCGGGCAGCAGGGGACCCCCAACGCGTACGTACCCCCGGAGACACCGTAACCTCGGGGGGGGGGGCATGGGGAGCGGTGGAGACCCTGCCCCACGCCTGGGAGGCGCAGGAAAGCCCCACAGCAGCTCCTGGTTTTGGGGGATTTGGTTTTTTTTTGGGTGGGTTTTGGGTTTTTTTGGGGTGGGTTTTGGGTTTTTTTGGGGTGGGTTTTGGGTTTTTTTGGGGTGGGATTTGGGGTTTTTTTGGGTGGGTTTTGGGTTTTTTTGGGGGGGGGTTGGGGGTTTGGGGGTTTTGGGGTCATCCTGAGCGGGCACAGGGATGCGGGGCCTTCCCACCACCTCTCCCAGGGCTGGTGGTTTCCCCAAACTGGGCTTGAATTTTATGTTTTAATTTTGCTCCGCAGGAAGAAACCGTTCCTGTTCTACTTCGACATCGTGAAGTGTGCCAGCCCACTGGTGCTGCTGGAGTTCCAGTGCCCCACCACGCAGGTACCGACCCCGGCGGGCGAGGAGAACCCCATGGATGAGTAGAAGTTGGGGACAGACCTGTTGGAGAGCAGCAGGAAAGGGACCTGGGGGTCCTGGTGGATGACCATGAGCCAGCAATGTGCTCTGGTGGCCAAGAAGGCCAGTGGCATCTTGGGGTGTGGGTGGTAGGTCAAGAGAGGTTCTCCTCACCTACTCTGCCCTGGTGAGGCCACATCTGGAGTAACTGGGTCCAGTTCTGGGCCCCCCAGTTCAAGATAAGGAGCTACTGGAGAGAGTCCAGTGGAGGGGTACAGAATCCCAGAATCACTGAGGTTGGCAGAGCGCTCTGGGCTCATCGAGTCCAACCATGGCCCTGACACCACCATGGCAACTAGCCCAGGGCACTAAGGGCCATGTCCAGGCTTGTCTTAAACCCCCCCAGAGATGGTGACTCCACCACCTCCCTGGGCAGCCCCTTCCAGTGTCTGATGACCCTTGCTGAGAAGAAATGCTTCCTGATGGCCAACCTGACCCTCCCCTGGCCAAGCTTGAGGCTGTGTCCTCTTGTGTGGAACATCTCCCTTATGAGGAGCTGGGTCTCCTTAGTTTGGAGAAGAGGAGACTGAGGGGTGACCTCGTTAATGTTGATCAATATGTCAAGGGCAAGTGTCATGAGGGTGGAGCCAGGCTCTTCTCAGTGACACCCATTGGCAGGACAAGGGGCAACGGGTGCAAGCTGGAGCACGGGAGGTTCAACCTCACCATGAGGAAGAACTTCTTTACTGTGAGGGTGACAGAGCCCTGGCACAGGCTGCCCAGAGAGGTTGTGGAGTCTCCTTCTCTGGAGGCTTTCAAAACCCACCTGGACGCGTTCCTGTGTGACATGATCTGGGTGCTCCTGCTCTGGTGGGGGGTTGGACTGGATGATCTCCAGAGGTCCCTTCCAACCCCGAACGTTGTGGCATCGCTGCAGCCCCCGCCGTCTCCTCTCCTCCCACCCAGATCTGCGTCAGCCAATGCCCCGATCGCTACCTGACCTACCTGAGCGCCTACGGCTCCCGCGCGCCCGCCGAGCTCGAGTACTACCGGCAGTTCTGCGTCCCCGAGTTCAGAAACCCGCAGAAGGTGGGTTGTGGGGAGCGCGGCGTCGGCGTCATCCCACCACCAATCCCACCACCACGGTAATTCCTTCTCCAAGCATTGACTCCATCTCGCCTGTCTCCATCCAGGCTCCCATCGAGGTGCTGAAGGACAAGGAGTGCCCAGCCATGATCATGCCCAGCACCCCACGTACGTCCTAACGAGCTGATTAACGAGCCCACAAGCTGGTTGTCACAATTCTTTAGTGGGGTGGAGAAGGAGGGTCTTGGTTGGGGTTTCTGGGGATCCAGTGGAGGTTTGTGACCATGGGGAGGAGGGTTTTGGCTCATTTTGCTGGTGGGACGAGAGAGGCTGAGGTTGCCACCCTGAGTTTGTCCCCTCTCTTGCCCAGTGGCACGGCGATGCTTCCCAGCCATCCGGGCCAAGAAGGGCGTCATCATGGTGGGCAACGAGACTACCTACGACGATGGCCTTGGGCACCGGAGGAACGTCACTGAGCTGCTGGAAGGGGCCAAGTAAGTCCGGGCCGGCGCCGCGGTTCGCTGCTCGCTTCGTCTTTGCCGGGGTGGTCGTGAGCGTTTGTGGTGACAACAGCAACGTGGTGGGGATGGGGCCGGACCTGGTGGAGCCTCTTCATGAGCTGCTTCGTCATTACGGCTTCACCCAGAAGAGAAACGTTTGGTTTCATCTGGTGGTGCTTCTGCTCCACGTTGGTTTTTACTGATTTATATCGTGGAGGAGCCCGAAAGCGCCGGCGTGGAGCCGTGGTTTGCCAGAAATCCCACACCAAACCCCGTGTTCTACGTTCTAAATGGGAGCTGGGAGCGGGGACAAATCCCAGAATCAATGAGGTTGGAAGAGCCCTCTGGGATCATCGAGTCCAACCATGGCCCTGACACCACCACGGCAACTAGACCAGGGCACTAAGTGCCATGTCCAGTCTTGTCTTAAACCCCCCCAGAGATGGTGACTCCCCCACCTCCCTGGGCAGCCCCTTCCAGTGTCTGATGACCCTTGCTGAGAAGAAATGCTTCCTGATGGCCAACCTGACCCTCCCCTGGCCAAGCTTGAGGCTGTGTCCTCTTGTCCTGGCGCTGGTTGCCTGGGAGAAGAGGCCGACTGTCCGCTCCACCCTCCCTTCAGGCAGTTGTAGACTGCACTAAGGTCCCCTCTGAGCCTCCTCTTCTCCAGGCTAAACACCCGGGGTCAGCTTGAAGGAAAACGGTGCCAGGAAACCAAAATTCTTGTCGAATTTCCGTGTTCTCGGGGAGTTTGGCCGAGGGCTGTTGGGTGGGGGAGGACAAGGGGCCGTTGAGGCAGCGCAGGGCACGGGCAGAGCCTCGCTGGGGCCGAGCCCAGGCTGATGCTCCTCTGCTGCTTCCCCCGGCGTCCGCTTCATTCGTGTTTTTATTGTCGTGTCGCAGAAAAGCCAACGTGGTCCTGGAAGCCAGACAACTGGCCATGAAGATCTTTGAAGATTACACGGTTTCCTGGTACTGGATAATAATGTGAGCAGGAGCCAAGCGACGCGTCACGGCTGTCCCAGTCCCATGGGCAGCTGGACCGGAGCCCGCGAGGGCTTGATGCTCTGCCGGGCCGGCCACGGGCTTGGTGCCACGCTCAGACGTGGGGCAAAGCTCATGAATTACCAACGTTCTTGGGGTTCTTTTCCCTTGGCCTTTGCATAATTTCCAGTCAAACCCAACAAGAGATGCTGGAGGGTGTTTTGGAGTGTCTTTACTCAGACCCTGCTCACGCTTCATGCCCTCCTCCATGAAGGATTCCCGTTTCTAAGGGTGCTCCATGCCCTCTTCCATCAAGGATTCCCATTTTTAAGGGTGCTCCATGCCCTCCTCCATCAAGGATTCCCATTTCTAAGGGTGCTCCATGCCCTCCTCCATCAAGGATCCCCATTTTTAAGGGTGCTCCATGCCCTCCTCCATCAAGGATTCCCATTTTTAAGGGTGCTCCATGCCCTTCTCCATCAAGGATTCCTATTTAAGGATGCTCCATGCCCTCCTCCATCAAGGATTTCCATTTTTAAGGGTGCTCCATGTCCTCCATCACGGATCCCCATTTTTAAGGGTGCTCCATGCCCTCCTCCATCAAGGATTCCCATTTTCAAGGCTGCCCCATCATTAAACCTTGAGAAAGGAGACAGGAGGAGCTGACCGATGGAGGGAAGCAGTGGGAAGGGGGTGGCATCACCCTGGTTTTTGACGCCTTGCTGCCTTCCTCCCGCAGAGGTCTCGTCATCGCCATGGTGGTCAGCTTAATCTTCATCGTCCTGCTCCGTTTCCTGGCTGGGATCATGGTCTGGGTGATGATCGTGATGGTGATCCTGGTGCTGGGCTACGGTGAGCGAGCGGTCAGGACCTTCTCCCTGCTCCCCTCATTTTCCTTTCCCTATCTTAAGTGGGATTTGCACGAAGAAGGTCCTGCCAGGCGTCTTCTACCCGAACGTTGGCATCGGTGGGGTTGAGCAGAAGCTGCCAGCACCTCGGTCCTCTGCTTTTCAGTGCAAAAATGACAATTTTCTGCTTTTCGTTGCAGGAATCTTCCATTGTTACACGGAATATGCAAAGCTAAAAGGGGAAGAGGGTTCTGACATCTCCTTGAAGGACCTGGGATTTCAGACCGACCTACGGGTCTACCTCTACCTGCGGCAGACATGGCTGGCGTTCAGTAAGTCTCCATCCTCCTCTGGATGCGGTGGATGCACCCCAGTCCCTTTGAGGGACAGGGCTTGGGAAGGTGACACCATGGAGGTTTGGGATCTTCTCGGTCTCTTTGCAAAGAGCTGGGCTGAGGGTGGCTTTGCTTGATGCCACCTTGGCCACAGGGCTGAGCTTAGGGCCAGGATGACCAGCCATGGGGCGGGTGCTGCTTTTCCACGTGATGGGTGTCTCCTGAGGAGCGTTTGGTGCCATAATGGATCTCCTCGGGAAGGCAGAGGTGGATGGTGGCCGTTGGGCGCTGCCCATGCCCTCGCACTACCCGGAGCTCCCCTTCTCCTCCCAGTGATCATCCTGAGCGTCGTGGAGGTGGTGATCATCCTGCTGCTCATCTTCCTGCGCAAGAGGATCCTCATCGCCATCGCGCTCATCAAGGAGGCCAGCAGGTCCGGGTGTCCCCCATCCCCAGGCAGAGGTGGCCGTTGTCACCCATCGTGGTGGGACAACTCGGGGACGGCACGGCTCCAAGCCGCTATGGTCCTCCCACCACCGTGAGGATTTTAACCGGGTTTTAACCATCTTCTCGGCAGGGCGGTTGGTCACATCATGATGTCACTGCTGTACCCGTTGTGGACCTTCTTCCTCCTGTGCCTCTGCATCGCCTACTGGGCCAGCACCGCCGTGTATCCTTTCCTCTTCTTCCTCCCTGCGCCTCTGCTCCCGGGGAAGGAAGCTGCTCAGAAACCAAAGGTCTTCCAGGGCGCCCAACATCTTACAGGACTAGTGACACATCCATTTGCAAAGCCACCAGCCCAAGTTTAACTTAAAATCAAACCTAACGTAGAAAAGCCACCGTGGGCGGCTGGTGAGGGAAAGCTGAGGTAGATACGCCGAGGATTCGGGTTTGGGGCTTGCAAGATCTCCTTAACCGTTGCTCTGCAGTTTCCTCTCCACCTCCGACGAGGCGGTCTATAAGGTGTTTAACGAGACCGAGTGCCAGTTCTCCGGGCAGACCTGCAAACCCGAGGTGAGGACGTTGGGGGTCCTCCTATGCTTAATCCGTCAGAGATAAGATTGTTTATTACATGACAAATATTCTGGTGGCTCTTCGGGCCTGCAAGCTCTTCCAAAGTGAAATTCTGCCTTTCCGAACTCGTTTACGTCATGTCGTTATCTTTCTTCGAGCTCTTGCGGGCGCAAAGCTGGCTTTGTGGTCTGCTGGGTGAAAAATTAAGCAGGATGATGTCTTCTGAAAGTTGAAATCGCGTTGGGTTGAGCAGAAGATGCTGTCGGTCCTCCTTGCGGCGCGTCCCCGGCCGCCGCAGTGCCTGAGCGTCCGCTGTCTTCTCTAGACCTTCAACACGAGCAACGTCACCAAGCTGTGCCCCGACGCCCAGTGCCTCTTCGCGTTCTACGGGGGCGAGACGGCGTACCACAAGTACCTCATCGTCTTCCAGTTCTTCAACGTCTTCATGTTCTTCTGGCTCGCCAACTTCGTGATCGCGCTGGGCCAGGTGACGCTGGCGGGGGCCTTCGCGTCCTACTACTGGGCCTTCAGGAAACCCGACGACATGCCCGCCTTCCCCCTCTTCTCCGCCTTCGGCCGTGCGCTCCGGTACGTCCCTCTTGAGGAGGACTTGGCGAGCTTCTTGAGGTTGTCCTCTTCTAACCGGAGCGATCTTTCCCAGGTACCACACGGGTTCGCTTGCCTTCGGCGCTCTGATCCTCGCCATCGTCCAAGTCATCAGGGTCATTCTGGAGTATCTGGACCACAGGTTAAAAGGTACCGAAGCTGGAATGGCAAATGAGTAGATGAACGAGGTTGTCTTCTTCTGGTTTGCTTGGTGCCAGAGCTCCTGGCTGACGTCCAGGGGAACAATTTCAGTATTTTGGTAGAGAATCGAGATCCTCCTTTTAGGATCCCATAGTTGTCTCTTCCTCTAAGAGACGTTTCACGGGGTGGGAGCCAAGGGATGCGCCGTGGCTGCCGGGCTAAGTCAACCAGTCCTGGGTGTCTGTATGGGTGCCAGGGAAGTCTGCGTCTGGCTGGATGACTCTGTTGATCTAGTGCCATGGTCTAGTTGCCATGGTGGTGTCAGGGCAATGGTTGGACTCGATGAGCCCAGAGGGCTCTTCCGACCTCATTGATTCTGTGATAATCTTAAAGGTCATTAGATATTGGAAGGGGCTGCCCGGGGAGGTGGTGGAGTCACCATTTCTGGGGGATCTAAAAGCCGTGGAGATGTGGTGCTGAGGGACATGGTTAGTGGTGGCCTTGGCAGTTAATGGTTGGACTTGATGGTCTTAAAGGTCCTTCCCAACCAAAAGCTCCTTTCCAAGCATTTCTTCTCAGCAAGGGTCATTAGACACTGGAAGGGGCTGCCCAGGGAGGTGGGGGAGTCACCATCTCTGGGGGGGTTTAAGACAAGACTGGCCATGGCACTTAGTGCCCTGGTCTAGTTGCCATGGTGGTGTCAGGGCCATGGTTGGACTCGATGAGCCCAGAGGGCTCTGCCAACCTCAGGGATTCTGGGATTCTGTGATCACAAAATGCGAATGGGGACCTTGAAGTTGCTCTGTAAGAGAAGGTGTCTCTCGCTTCGGCTGCTCACCCCCTCCCGTGGCGTTCCTCCAGCTGCAGATAGCAAGTTTGCCAAGTTCCTCCTGGGCTGCCTGAAATGCTGCTTCTGGTGCCTGGAAAAATTCATCAAATTCCTCAACAGAAACGCGTACATCATGGTAAGAGCCTCCCAGCGTTAACGCCCAACGGGTCATGACTGCGGTGGGGGAGTCTCTGTGCTCTTGGAGGTTTCTTTGGGTGGCTGTTGAGAACCGTGTGTCCCAACGTCATGGGAAAACGAAACATTTTGGTGTTTCCCAGCCATTTTGCTGGAAAGCCTTGACCTCAACCGTGTTGCCTTGACTTTGGGAGGGACCTTCTCACAGACAACACTTCCAGGGTGGGATTTATCTGAGTTTTACTCAAAGATGGGATTAATTCCACCCTCCTCGTCGCGGTGAATTCGGCGCGGCTCCATTTCTCTCTCCCCTGCCCCTTTTTTTCTGGGTCACCAGATCGCCATCTACGGCACCAACTTCTGCACCTCCGCCAGGAACGCGTTCTTCCTGCTGATGAGGAACATCATCAGGTGAGATCCTGGTGGGCTCTTGACGGCAGGTTTGGTTATTTCCAAGTCCTTCTTGCTGCCCAAGATCAATCCTGATCCTCCCCGCCTTGTTTTCAGCCTTTCACGGCATTTTACGCCACGTTTGCGACGCGTGTGCGCGTTGGCCGCCTCCTCCCACGCTTCCTCCTGACGTCGGGGTGGGGAGCGGATGCGGATGCTCATCTCTCTCTTGTTTTCAGGGTGGCAATTTTAGATAAAGTCACGGATTTCCTCTTCTTCCTCGGGAAACTCCTCATCGTAGGAAGCGTCGGTGAGTGCTGGGGGCTGGAAGTTTCTCCTCGGGGCGTACGGCTGCTGTAGGCTTTTGTAGCCGGTTACACCTTCCCAAACCCTCCGTTCTCCTCACTCCTCCCATGAAATCATCCCTTTTTACATCTTCTGCTCCCACTTGCTGCCTTTCTCCTGTGGGCATCCCACAGCGATCTCCATCGTTTGCTTTCCCAGGAGTCCTCGCCTTCTTTTTCTTCACCCGTCGCATAAAGCTGGTCGAAGACACGGCGCCGCCCCTCAACTACTACTGGGTGCCCATTCTGGTGAGCCGCTTTCTCGTCTTTTGGTGGATTCAGACGCGATACAAAGAGCTCCTTGACACAAATGCCTTAAAAACACCCCTCTGCTCACTGCTTCTGAAGGACCTTCTTTGTTGAAGGTGGTTTCTCCATAAGCCCTTTGTTTTGGCCAGCCGCGAAGAGGCGTCTCGCCCTTCCCATGCTGCCCACATTGGCCCCCGTCCACCGCCGTCGCTGAGGCCTTTTGTCCTCAGTCGGGCTGGTCCCCACAGTCCTGCCCTGTTGGCTTCTCCTCCTTTCCCTGGGGAATTCGGGACTCAGCAGGTTTCCTCCTCCCGGCCGAGGGACCGGGGCTTTGCGCTCTCTGCAGACGCCAGGTCGCGGCGTGACCACGCAATTTCCCTTCCAGACGGTGATCGTGGGCTCCTACCTCATCGCCCACGGGTTCTTCAGCGTCTACGGCATGTGCGTGGACACCCTCTTCCTCTGCTTCTGTAAGTATCTGCCTCGGAGGGTCCCATCTCACGCTGGGCAGGAGATCGTGGTAGCAAAACCTCCCTCCCTTTGCGGCTGAACCCCAGAGTTGTCCAGATTCGGGGTTTGCTCCACATTCCCGTGGCCTCTCTGTGTGGTCTTCTCCCACTTTTTCCTTCACCAACTCCTACCTCTGTTCTTACCAGCATCTGCTTTCCCCCTTCCTGCTAGTAAGGGGAACCCACAGCCTGTCCTTGGGTCTCCTGCGGTCTCTCTTGGTCTTTTTTTTGGTGCTTTGGTCTTGGTAGAACTTAACTGCAACTAACTTCGATTTTTTTTTTTTTTCCTTTTTTTTCTTTTTTTTTCCCTTCCCCTCTCCCTCTCACCTCTCTCTTTACATGTTCTCCACCTCTGTCCTGCCTCTCACTGGCTCTTCCACTATTTTCCACTCCCCCTCCACCACCGCCGCTTCTTCCCGGGGGTTGCGCAAAGGTGAAGATCTGGAGAGGAACGATGGATCTCCCGAGAGGCCTTACTACATGTCCCCCGAGCTGAGTGAGATCCTGCTGAAGGGCAACCTAGAGCCTTCCAAAAGCACCGAGAGCCAAGGCTAGGGGCTGGCCCCACGAGGAAGGCTGCGAGCCCATGGGGGGGCCGCAGGATGCTCCCCAACCCAAGCAGCGTTCTCCTAAACCCACGGTGCAAATCTTTCCCCTGGATATCCTTCAAAGCCTTGAGGGTAGAGGGGATGCCAGTTCCTCAGCTGTACCAAATCCACCTTCCTGCCCAGTAACGAATAGTCCTGTCATGAGAGAACGAACCTAGAGTTAATCTGGAGTCCCACGTGCCCTGGTAGCACCCGGCAAGGCTGGGACCTGGCCGGCCACGCACGGTGCGCTGATCCATAGTTGTGTTTTACGTTGAAGAGGAGATCTCTTGTTCCTAAGCTGTGAGAAGGACGGGGGAGCTGCTCTGCTCGCAGGAGGTACCTGGTGTTGCAGGACAGTGGTTTGTGGGACGGGCTCAGTGGGTTCCACAGCCTCCAAACTGGTCTCTCCGGCGCCTTCCTCTTTGTTCTGCCCGCAGCAAAGAGCAGCCAAGCCTCTCTCCTCGCCCACTCCTTCTATGCAAAACCGGGCAGAGATTTCTTTGTGAGCTTGCAGAGCTTTGAAGTCTTGTTGCATCAGCGGCGCCTTCGTCCCAAAACAGCTCGCCCTTCTCGCAGCCGAAAACTCCGTTGCCTTGAGCCGTTGGTTTAGGGAAGCTGAGAAGAGCTGGTCGTGAGCTGTTACACCTCGGAGGGCTTTTACTCGCAGCATCCCCCACTAAAATGGTTTCTCGCTGGTTGCACAGAGGTTTAGTGGCTGCAGGGAGGTGGTGGCTCCTCCTGGGAGCTGCCTGATGGGCTCTGCTTTTTCCCCCTGAGGTGGTTGAGTTGATGGTTTGGTTTCTGCCTGGTGCGGGCTCCTACGGGGCGGAGGAGCTGGAGCTGTAACGAGTTTCCACGCTAACGTAGACCATAGGTGGAGGCGCTTGCCGAGGGCGTACAGAGGTGCAGGCTGGGGTGGCTGTGGGAAGGAAGATGGAGCCTGTGTGAAAGGTTGAACCTTGAATCCTGTGTCCAGTTCTTGGCCCTGCACTTCAAGGAAGGTGTTGAGGTATTGGAGCGAGTGCAGAGGAGGGTGACCAAGGTGGGGAAGGGTCTGGAGGGTCTGAGCTGTGAGGAGCGGCTGAGGGAGCTGGGGGGGTTTAGCCTGGAGAAGAGGAGGCTCAGAGGGGACCTTAGTGCAGTCTACAACTGCCTGAAGGGAGGGTGTAGGGTCAAGCTTGGCCAGGGGAGGGTCAGGTTGGCCATCAGGAAGCATTTCTTCTCAGCAAGGGTCATCAGACACTGGAAGGGGCTGCCCAGGGAGGTGGTGGAGTCACCATCTCTGGAGGGGTTTAAGCCAAGACTGGCCATGGCACTTAGTGCCCTGGGCTAGTTGCCATGGTGGTGTCAGGGCCATGGTTGGACTCGATGAGCCCAGAGGGCTCGGCCAACCTCAGTGATTCTGTGAATCCCCAAGTCAGCTCCGGCACCTCTGAACTGCTGAGGGTCCCTCAGGGAAGGTGATGTCTGGAGGAGCAGCGTGAGCATCCCTGGGGGCTCCGGGGAAGGCGTGCGTTGTGCTGGCGGGTGTTACACCAGGGATGTGTCGCGGCGTCTCTACGGCTGGAGAAACCAGAGCAAAATAAATCAAACGTTGGCTGGGCGGCAGCCGATGAGGGTTACGGCCCCTCCAGAAATGCCAGCCAAGCTCAGGCTGGATCCTCGCCTGTTTTCTCCTCTTCATAGTCCAGAAATGATGGAGATTTAAAAAAAAATGCCATTTTGGCAGCACACAGCCTGGGTAGCCGTGGCCAGAGCTCCTGTTACAAATCCTCACGCAGACAGAGAGCCGTGCCCTCGTAGGACAAAGCCGTAGTGTTAACGTAGTGTTTCCATCCCGGGGAAATACTGAAATCCCTCTCAAAACACCCCGAGGCGCTTTCCCTCCGCTCTGAAGCTGCTGCTTTGTTGGGTTTGTTTGGTTTTGGGTGGGTTTTTTCTCAGGCTGTGATTTTCCTACCGCTTCTTGCCGGAGCAGCTGCTTGGCTTTGAAGGGCGAGAGGCCGAGCAGCGTGTTGGGTGCTGGGAATCCACCTACTGATTATGTATGCGTGGCGTGTTGACAAGGGCGGCGGGTAACGAGCTAAATTGCTTTGTGCTCACGTCATGAGCCGTTTGGGCTGCACAAAGAGCAGGGAGAGCCGCGCTGGAGAGGAGGGGAACCAGAGCTTGAGGTTGTGGAGCTCTTTTGCTACGGCGCTGTTGAACTTACCCACTGCCCCCCCTCGTTAAAAAAAAATCCACAACCCAAACTTCTGGTTTCTGCTGAATAATAGCAGCTTGTTTGTGGAGCACGGTGCTCTCTGTGAAATGGGAGAGGTGCAGTGGGTTGTACAGGGAGAAAATCATAGAATCACAGAGTGGTTTGGGTTGGAAGGGACCTTCAAGACCATCAGGAGGTCCTTCTGAACCAAGAGCAGCTCGTTTGCCTTTTGAATTATAGAATCACAGACTGGTTTGGGTTGGGAGGGACCTGAAAGACCATCCAGTTCCAACCCCCTGCCACGGGCAGGGACACCTTCCACCAGCCCAGGTTGCTCCCAGCCCCATCCAACCTGGCCTTGAACCCTGCCAGGGAAGGGGCAGCCACAACTTCTCTGGGCAACCTGGGCCAGGGTCTCACCACCCTCACAGCCAAGAATTTCTTCCTCGTATCTCATCTAATATAAAACACCCCCTGCCCGCCATGAGCCAAAAGACCTTTATTTCTATCAAAGATAATTATCAGGCGAGCAGGACGACTGCTCCTCTAGCACCTCTCTGCCTTTGGGCTCCTCGTGCCTCCTGCCACGCCAACCTGTGTGTCTGTCCCCCCCCCTCCACTGCTGCACGGGGACGGGGCGTTTCTCTTTGCAGTGGAAGACCTGGAGCGTAACGACGGCTCGGCCGAAAAGCCTTATTTTATGTCGCCCGACCTGAAAAAGCTCCTGAAGAAGAAGAACAAAGGGCAGCAGGACACCTAGAGCCTTCCCTCCTCCTCTCCGTGCCTCCTCCTCCTCCCTCCAGAGCTGCAGGATAACACCCAGCACTCAGCGTCGTTTGTCCCACATAGAAACCTCGTTAACGAACCTGAACCGCTGTCTCCTTCACCTCTGTGGCGGGCAAGTGGGAGAAGGGGGGGTTGCTAAGAAGAGGGATGAGTTTATTGTTAATTATTCAACCTTAAATCATCGGGGCTGCTCAATGAAGAGCGCTCGAGCGCCAGACGTCACGGCCACCGGCCCCTTGGTCCCCAGCCAGCTCAAATACCAAGCTGGGGAGTTCCCCGCTGATAAAAGCAACAAGGAAATATCTCCGCCACGGGGCAAAGTTCTGTCTTCCGGGGTGTCGACCGACACCAAAATGAGTTTAATTGCATTTAGTGATTTTATTTTATAACATTTTTTACCCGTATCAGCTGTGTTGGGGCGTCCCGTAGCGCTTGGGTGAACCCAGGCGCTGCGGTGACCAGCGAACACGGTGATGGGTTTGAAGCAGCTCCTCGACTTGGTTCTGATTTGCAGCAACCCCACAAATATTTAATTGCAGAGGCTGAAACCACCTTGCTTCTCTTGCCACCCTTTGGAGGCGCCTCAGGGCCCGGCGTTGGGGTTTAGACAACGGATTCGTTAAGGAAAACGCCGATTTGTGTTCTTACACCGTGGGTGAAGGCGGAGGGAAATGAGGGGTTAACGAGCAGGGCTCGGGCTCTGTACAGTTATTGCATCTTCCGAGGACTGACAGCTTCTACTGATTCCTCCCCAAAACATCCTGCATTATATATTTCCAAAAAAAATTAATTTACAGCGGCGCTTTCCTTAACGAACAAAATGCTTTGCCCGTGGGATGGACTGGGGAAGACCCCCCCTTGATGGACTAGGGAAGACCCCCCTGCGGGCATGGGGAAGGAGTAATGTATATAATGATATATATATATTTTTTAGGTTAATGTTAGGTGATTTTAAGCAAACCAAATGACAAATATGTTGCCTTACGTCCTTCAGATGCCATGGCGTCGCCTGGACTCGTAGCCGACTGCTCTTTCTAACGGGAAGGGCCAGACCTTTGGCAGCTCCTGGCAGGAGAACAAGGGGAGGGTTGTGAGAAATAGATGAAAGGGGTCATCAATCGCTAAGATTTTAGTGATTAAATATCACTAAGAGACAACTATTACACCTAAACCCTAAATTTAACACAATTAAAACACCTCTGACGCACCGAAGCGTCCTTGGAGCACGGGGAGGCTCGCCCGGGTGCAGTCACCACCACAAACTGTACTTTTTTTGTGGATTAATTAAAAATTAAATGCACTGAGGCTTTGGTGGACGGTTTAACAGCTCCCAAAGCACAGGAGGCTCCTGCAGGAGGCTTGGGGGGGCCACACGCACCTTAAAAACCACAAACCTTTATCACAAACATTTGCTTGGCCACATTTAATCTGTGCTGAAGGACAGATTTTTGCTTTTTATACACATTTCTCAGCAATCTTCAGCTCCCTGTAGCATTTTTGTAAGATATAAGGAATGTTTTTCTATCCAAATTATTAAATGGTTTGGGGGGGTTTGTATATTTTGCTGTTAGAAGTCATTTCAGTTCTGTAGCCGTTATTTTTATCTCTCCCAGTACTATTTTTGTGACAGATTTTTTTAAATATCGACGCTGAGATGTCGCTGCCGTGGCCCCGGGGTGGGTGTAGGGCTACCTGGATATAAATAAATAAAATAATATTTTATTTTGCTGGAATAAAAACGCCAGCGTTTCTCTAAAGAGCCTTTTTCCCCCCATCTCGAGGTCGCTGATCCAACTAAAAAGAAAAAAAAGAGATAAAAAGAAAAGGCGAAGGTGAAGGGAAGCTAAAAAAGGTGAAGAAAAGGTAAAAGTAAAGCTAAAAAATTGAAGGTAAAGCTAAAAAATTGAAGGTAAAGCTAAAAAAGGTGAAGAAAAGGTGAAGGTGAAGCTAAAAAAGGTGAAGGTGAAGCTAAAAAAGGTGAAGAAAAGGTGAAGGTGAAGCTAAAAAAGGTGAAGAAAAGGTAAAGGTAAAGCTAAAAAGAGGAGAATCCTCTCGGTTTGGGATACGGGGTAAGCGGGAATAATTAAGGGGATAATTAATTAATCCATTCAGTTTACAGCTCTACCGATGAGCAAATATTTTCTGCAGCCTGATGCCGGTCCTGGATGATTTTTATTTTTTCCTTGTGTAGGTTTTGAGGTGGTTTTGTTTAATTTCATGTTTGAAATGTTTCTGTAAGGGGGTAAATTTACTCTCGCTCCTCGGCGAGTTTTTTTATATCGAGGCGCTTTGGTTGTGGAAATGCTGTCTGAAATAGCGGAGGGTCGTCAGAAACTCGATTTAATTGCATAAAGGGACAAGAGACAGGAGAGATTTTTAGGTGTGGAAATATAAATGGTGCTCGCTGAGAGCTTGGGAAAGCAGAGGGGTAAATCTGCCAATAAATTAGGGTTTTTTGGAAAAAATCTTGTGTGAGGGCAGCGGCCTGGTGGGATTTTAGCGTCTGGAAAGGCGACGCTCCGTGACTTGGGTTCTTTCTTTCTACAAGCGTGGACTTGGAGCACGTTTTTCATGTCAAATTGTCATTTAAAGGCGTTAATTTGTCCGTCTTGAGGAATATTTGTGTTCTTTTCTGTATTGAGGTGTAACTTTTGTCCCTATAAACCGCTCTGAATCGCTCCCTGCATCAGGCCAGGGCAAATAAAATTAAAAAAATATATATATAAACCACAGGGGTGATGTTCTACTAAAAAAATTCCTTTTAAAAGCTATTTATGAGGCATTAATTACTCCTGCCACACTCCTACGCAAGGATGTCCCCCCCGCGTGCGTCCCCCCCCGTCGCGTGTGACGGGTCTGTCGGTGTCAGCGTCGCGACCGTGAATAAAAGTGCCTGTTCGGAGCCTTCGGACCTCAAAGCCTCGTCCAAATCCTCCGCAGCCCTTCAGGGAGGGGTTGGGGGGGGCAGAGGGGACCCCTCCGCGCTCGTTAGTGCCTCTTCGTTAGGGTTTCTGCTGTGATTTTTCCAGAACACCTGGAGAAAGAGCAGAATGTGATGGATTCAGCTGGTTTTCACCCCAAAAACGGGCTTGTTTAAACGCACACCTTGAGTTTGGGCCTTCCAACTTGGGGTTTTTAATTAATTACAAGCTACCGCCAAACAATCCTCGACCCGCAGAAGGTGGCAGTGCTTTAATTGGCTTTTATTTTTAAGGAGCGAGCATAAATTTGCATATTTAAACTCATTTAACTCCATCCTCGAAGAACGAGGCGTCTTTGAGAGCGTTCGCTCGCTGTGTTACAGCAGGGAACGCAGGAGGGCTCATCCCGCGCCCCAAAGCTCTGGGAGCTCGATGTTAATTAGTTAATTAGTAGGCAAGGAGGTGGTTCATCTCTTCCCCAGCTGCCAAAACCATTAGCGGTCTTAACGAGGGCCGCGGCCTTGTGGCACCCTCTGCCGCCGCACCGCCACATGGCAGGAGGAGGCCCCGCGGAAGGTGACACCCGTCGGTGTCCCCTGCGCTCGCAAAACCCCATGGAGGGACCCCAAACCCCATGGAGGGACCCCAAAACCTCATGGTGGGACCCCAGACCCCATGGAGGGAACCTAAAACCCCATAGTGGGACCCCAAACCCCATGGAGGGACCCCAAAACCCTATGGTGGGGCCTCAAAACTTCATGGTGGGACCCCAGACCCCATGGAGGGACCCAAATCCTCATGGAGGGACCCCAGAACCCCATAGAGGGACCCCAGACCCCATGGAGGGACCCCAAAACCTCATGGTGGGACCCCAGACCCCATGGAGGGACCCCAAACCCCATGGTGGGGCCTCAAAGCCCCATAGAGGGACCCGTGGGGGGTGCCTCGGCCCCTCAGGGGATGTCCTCCCCTGCACCCCTTTGTGCCCCACGTTCTCCTCAGGCCACTGGTCCCTTCAGGCCATCAGCCCCAACAGGCCACTGGTTCCAGAGACCACCAGCCCCCTCAGGCCACTGGTCCCTTCATGGCTGGTCCCCTCAGGCCATCAGCCCCCTCAGGCTGGTCCCCTCAGGCCACTGGTCCCCTCAGGCCACTGGTCCCTTCAGGCCACTGGTCTCTTCAAACTGCTGGTCCCTTCAGGCCACTGGTTCCTTCAGGCCAGCAGTCCCTTCAGGCCACTGGTCTACTCAGGCCATCAGCCCCCTCAGGCCACTGGTCCCCTCAGGTCACTTGTCCCCTCAGGCCACCAGCTGACACAGGCCACTGGTCCCTTCAGGCTAGTCCCCTCAGACTGGTCCCCTGAGACCACCAGTCCCCTCAGGCCACTGGTCCCTTCAGACTGCTGGTCCCCTCAGGCCACCAGCCCTCACAGGCTGGTCCCCTCAGACCACCAGCCCCCTCAGGTCACTGGTGTCCCCCCCCACCCAGCCCAGTGGTACGGCCCCGCTCAGCCCCGCCCCCTCCTCCCTCCCCTCCCTCCTCCGCGCCTGCGCATCCCCGCCCCCTCTCCACGCCCCTCCCACTACGTCACCCTCCCGCCGGCCTCCCCCATTGGCTCCCCGCCCTTTGCCGCGCTCCACGTGACTCCTTGTCCCCATCTCCCCCCCCCCCCTCGCCCCCCCCTCCCCTTCCCCGCACCTCGCGCACGGCCGCGCGCCCCCCGCCGGCGGCGGCCCCGCCCCCCGCGCTGCAGTCTCGCGCCCCGCCGCACCGCGCGCACCCGCCCCGCACCGCGGCCAGGCCCCGGCCCAGGCCCAGGCCCAGGCCCGGGCCCCGCCGAGGGACAAGCAACCCCCCCCTTCCCCCCGCATACACCCACACCGCGGCCAGGCCTCCGGTACGAACCTCCCGGGGGGGGCGGCGTTGGGGCGGGCCCGGGGGGGGGGGCGGCAGTGCCGGGCGGGTCGGGCCGCGGAGGAGGGCGGGTAGGCCCGTGGTGTGTGTGCGGTGGAGGGGGGGGGGAGAGAAGCGGCGGCGTTGGGGGGTGGCGGTGGCGGTTCCCTCCCTCCATTGTGCTGTGGAGACAAAATGGCGGCCGCCGGCCCGGGGGTGAGTGAGGGGAGCGCTGGGGGGGGCTCGGGGATGGCGGGGGGGCCGCGCCGCATCCCCCCCCTCAGATCCCCCCCACACTCCCCCATAGCCACCCCTAACGCTGTGGGGGGGGGGGTCGCGGCACGATGTGAGGAGGGGTCGCCCCGTGCTCCCCCCCCCCCCCCCCTCCATGTCTATTTCCCGCCGTCGCCGCTTTGTTCTCGCCGCGTTTGCAAATGGCGGCAGCGGCCCGCCTGCCCCTGCGCCCCCCCACACCTCCCTCCTTCCCCCGGGGCCGCCGGTTCCCCCATGCGTGGGCTGTGCTGCCCCTGGGGGAGCGGGGAGGAGGGAAGGGTCGGGCCTGGGGCGGGGGGGGCCCCTTCTAGACCCCCCCCCCCCAGCCAAGCAACAGCTCCCTGGGGCCTGCAAGGCTTCTCCCTGTGCTGGGAGGTGGGTGTGCGTGGAGGGGGGGGCACGGGTGAGGGGGAAACATCCCCTTTGGTGTGATTTAATTGCTCATCTGCTTCCCTTAGGGACAGGACCGCGCTCCTCTGCCCTGCACGCCCCTCTCCTGCCCTACACACCCCTCTCCAGGGCTTTACCCCAGCTCTCCTCTCGAAATTCCCCTTGTTCTCATCCATCCCGTTATCTGTAGCCTGTATTCTGGATGGTTAATTAAAAAAAAACCCTCCCTTTGCCAGAGGGGACAGCTTTTGTTTGCCATCCTCGCTCAGCCAGGTGGCTTTGTGACCAAGGAGTAGATGCTGTCGGTGTCCTTAGACCTGGAAGAGCTCGTAGCTCTCCCCCTGCGAACAAAAGCGAGGCGTTAAGGCTTTAATGCTCCTTCGAGCATCCCGTTCAGGTATAAAAGGCTAAAAACACAGATTAAAAATGACTATTTCTTAATTAAAACGTAGAAGCTTTCTAAAACGAGACGCGCTTCTTCACGTCTGTTAAACTTTCCCCCCATCTAGGGCAGAAGTTTCAATTTTTTGCATTTTATTTCTCATTTTCTCATCCACCCCCCAACAAACATCTCAGTCTGCTGCTTCTGTCGGAAGACTCGAGTGGAAAGTTTCTTGGTGAAATCATGCTGGTGGTGGAAATCATAGGAGGGGGGAGAGCAGAGCGGCTTAAAACAAGGGTGGGATGTCAAAGTTTCTCTTTTTTCCTCAAATTTTAGTGATCATCAGCCTCAAGAGCAACGTCAGGAATTGTGTGTTGTCGAGCGCGTTCGTGTTTTCAACTTGTTTTGTGGCTCTTTTCCCCCAAGAGGCGCGAATCCGGCGGTGCTGCGGCGTCAGCTCCTGGGGTTCTCGCTAGGAAGGAGCTGCAGGGACTTCAAGAAGAGCGCTCACCTCTTTGGGAATGGCAGGAAACTGGTTTCTTGGGCTGTTGTAGTGTTTTCTAGAAAGAGCTGCCTCGTTAAGTTGGATTTCAACTAATTTCTTACCTTACTTGGAGGAGATTGAGGGAGCTTTAGGAAAAATAACTGCGTAGAGAGCGAGTCGTTCGGGGTGCAACCCAAAGGAGGAGCGGGCTGGGCACCCATAGATGTGAGGAGGTGCCTGGTGGGTTCTTGCAGGTAGCTCGGGAATAATTCTCACTGCTCTGGGTTTAATTACACTTAGATCCAGATTTGTGATGATATCAAAGCTGTCCTGTGCATAAATATTTGCAGGATTGGAGTTGGAGGTGCTGCTGTGCTGTGGAATAGAGTCCATACAGCGACGGCGGCTCGAGGAAACTATTTTATCTGATTGTATCCTGATTTTATCTGATTGTATCCTGATTTTATCTGATTGTATCCCAATTTTATCCGATTTTATCCCGATTTTACCCTAGAAAATGCTCCAGGTCGTGAGCCCCAGCTCTGTTTGTACAACAAGCAGCGCAGCGGGGTGCTGATTTCTGCCCAGACCCTTCGTGGTACTTTATAGAGTTATAACACCATTACTCTAGTAAAGCGTTTGGGCAGTTTTATTTGAGGTTTTTATTATTATTCCAATATTTTGGGCAATTTGTGCTTAAGATCAGCCGGGCTTAACTGCAGTTTGTGTCGTGTAAGAAGTAAAGCGTTGGGTTTGTGAGCTGTACGTGGCGATGACCCGCTGGCCCCGACACGGGGAAGGTTCCAGCAGGAAAATTAAGCAAAAGCAAGTGTTGATCTGGGTTTGTTTCGAGGGAAACTTGTTCAAAACAGGAGGAGTCCCCGAGAAGTGGGGTTTGGTTGTGAGTTCTGGAATAATTGAGGTGTGACTGACGTTCTCCAGCGGTGTTTTTGGAAGATTTAGTTCCCGGGTGGTTTTGTTGCGTGCTTGGTTGTAAAATGAAGTGAAGAGGTGGGTGTGGATGATGATGACCTTCATCTCCATCATCTTCAGGTGTTGGGGCTCTTCTAAATGGCTCTTGGAGTTACCACGGAGCATCAGGTACTGGGATTGCCCCAGTTGGAGGTAAATTGAGAGTTTTATTAAAGGTTTTTGGTCAAATTAATGACCTTGCATCAAGCAACTGCTGATTCTTAACGTTAGTTGTGTGGGACACGATGTTATTGGTGCCGAAGGGTCGATCCCAGTGGGTGTGAGGTGGCGTTTTGTTCTTCCCAGAAGATCTCGAGGCGATCTTGGGAAGCTGGCTTCTCCCGTGGAGCACAAATCACTCCTGCAGGACACAAATTCTCTGCTCGAAGGGTAAAACAGAGGAGCAAAGTGCTTGGATTTTAACAAAAGAAGTTCACTGCCCCAGCTGGGGCTCGGGCTGGCGGAGTGGGTTAGTCCCCTGCCAAAGTGGCTCCTTGTTTGGGTACAACCTGTTGTGATTTTGGGCTTAATCTGTTGAATTTTAGAAGTTGTGAGTGCTTCCAAACCAGATTTGCTGCTGTAGGTTTACACCTTTTCCTCCTGTGAAAGTGAAGAGACTCAATGCAGCTCCTGAACTCCTCTGGTGTCGATCCTAATTAAAAGTGGGCCTTAAAATGAATTTTTGGGGCCAAAAGTGGCAAAAAAAACTTTATAAATCTATGCTTCTGCCTTGCTTGGCCACCAGGCGATGGCAACCTGGTTCTCTGCCTCGAGGAATTAGATTCACTTATAGATTGTTGATTTTCCCGGTGTGTGTGGGGGAGTGCTTCACCTTCAGGGCACTTTAGAGATACCAGCAGGAACTTGGGAAAAATCCAGTTTTAATGGGAAATTCTCTTGGGAATAAGGAGCCAAAATAATAAATATATTTTTTATTATTATTATAATAATATAATTATTTTTTTATGGCTGCGAATGAGGAGGAGGAGGGAAAATCAAGCAGTTGGGTGCAGCTCCGGCTCCTGGGGTGTCTTTGTTTCTTGGGGAGATCATACGAGGGGGTGATCCGAGTTCCCCCCTCGCTCCACGGCGGAGCTGTGGGATGGTTAATGAGCTCGTTAAGCTGCTGGGCAGGTAAAACTAAGTGGTTCATGCCCTCGAGGAAGGCAGTCCGTGCAATTTGGGGTGATGGATGCGTGACAACCCGTTATCGTGGGCACCGTTCAGGCCTTAAGAATATAAGTCGTTAGGAGCAGCAAACTGGGCTTCATTAACGAGTTTGCATCCTTCTGATTTCTCTTATTGCTTCCAGTTATTGCTGCTGGTTCTTCCTGGTCCCTCCTTGGCAAGCAGGCTGCGGGGACGGGCCAGCCTCGCTGATGGGTTGTCTGTTGCTTTCAGGTTACGGAAAAGTGTGGTACCGGGACGGTCTTTTTGGTGGAAGAATTGAAATAAGCAAATTTTGAGCACTTGGAGGAGCATTTGAAAGCAAAAATGGTAAGGAGGAGGAGATTTGGGACTTGTGATTTAAATATCTGTGTTTATCATCGAATCATCAAAGGGTTTGGGTTGGAAGGGACCTTCAAGACCATCAGGAGGTCCTTCTGAACCAAGAGCAGCTCGTTTGCCTTTTGAATCATAGAATCATCGAATGGTTTGGGTTGGAAGGACCTTAAAGCCCATCTAGTCCCAACCCCCTGCCATGGGCAGGGACACCTTCCACCAGCCCAGGTTGCTCCAAGCCCCATCCAACCTGGCCTTGAACCCTGCCAGGGAGGGGGCAGCCACAGCTTCTCTGGGCAACCTGGGCCAGGGTCTCACCACCCTCACAGCAAAGAATTTCTTCCCAATATCTCATCTCAATCTCCCCTCTTGCAGTTTAAAACCGTTCCCCCTCGTCCCATCACTCCATGCCCTTGGCAAAAGCCCCTCTCCCCGTAGGCCTCCTTCAGGTTCTGGTTTAGGCTCTTGCTCCAATCATTCCCAATCACCTTTCCAGCGACCCATGCGTATCTTTGTGAACGACGACCGCCACGTGATGGCCAAACACTCGGCCGTTTACCCGACGCAGGAGGAGCTGGAGGCCGTTCAGAACATGGTGTCCCACACGGAGCGAGCGCTCAAAGCCGTGTCCGACTGGATCGACGAGCAGGAGAAAGTCAGCGGGGAGCAGCCAGAAACAGAGTCCATGGAGACGGCGGCCGAGGAGGAAAACAAGGAGGGAGGGTAAGGAACATCACCACCTTCTTCCTTAGATTAGTAAAAATCTACTCGCAGAAGTTAATTCTCTTCGTTCTGACGCCGTCGTGGTTGTGTCTTCGCAGGGATCAGAAGGCCACGGAGCAGCTGACCAGGACCCTGCGTGGGGTGATGCGCGTGGGGCTCGTGGCGAAAGGCCTCTTGCTGAAAGGGGACTTGGATCTTGAGCTCGTTCTTCTGTGCAAAGATAAACCCACCGCAGAGCTCCTGGAGAAGGTGGCTGACAATCTGGGAGTACAGCTCGCTGTGAGTACGGCCTTTCTGGGGGTGAGCAAGGAAAATCCACTTTAAATGGTTAAAAAGGCACCGATGACGTTTGGTTTTATACCCTTTTTGTGTCTCGGACAAGTGACTTTCATCGGGGTGGAGTTATTCTGGAATTGCCTTGTTGAAGACACTTCTCAGAACCACACAGAATCAGTGAGGTTGGCAGAGCCCTCTGGGCTCATCAAGTCCAACCATGGCCCTGACACCACCATGGCAACTAGACCAGGGCACTAAGGGCCATGTCCAGTCTTGTCTTAGATCCCCCCAGAGATGGTGACTCCCCCACCTCCCTGGGCAGCCCCTTCCAGTGTCTGATGACCCTTGCTGAGAAGAAATGGGTGGAAAGGAGCTTTGGGTTGGGAACCTTTAAGGTTGGGACCTTTGGTTGGGACCTTTAAGACCATCAAGTCCAACCGTTAACCCAACACTGCCAAGGCCACCACTAACCATGTCCCTCAGCACCACATCTCCACGTCTTTTAGATCCCCCAGAGATGGTGACTCCACCACCTCCCTGGGCAGCCCCTTCCAGTGTCTGATGACCCTTGCTGAGAAGAAATGCTTCCTGATGGCCAACCTGACCCTCCCCTGGCCAAGCTTGAGGCTGTGTCCTCTTGTCCTGGCGCTGGTTGCCTGGGAGAAGAGGCCGACTGTCCGCTCCACCCTCCCTTCAGGCAGTTGTAGACTGCACTAAGGTCCCCTCGGAGCCTCCTCTTCTCCAGGCTAAACCCCCCCAGCTCCCTCAGCCGCTCCTCGCAGCTCAGACCCTCCAGACCCTTCCCCACCTTGGTCGCCCTCCTCTTTACTACCTGAAGTTTTATTTGCAGACCTTGTTTAGAAAAGGATGTTGCAAATCACTCAGCAATTAATTAGCTTGCTCAGCCCTGAAATCATGTTGCAGGCTATTACTGAAGACAAATATGAAATCATCCAGTCGGTTGGTGACGCTGCCATTGTCATTAAGAACACGAAGGAGCCGCCGCTGACGCTGACCATCCACTTGACATCACCCGTGGTCCGAGAAGAAATGGAGAAGCAGTTAGCTGGAGGTAGGGGAGGCTGCAGACAGCCACGGGCGGTCGGAAACCCGCACGTCTCCGTGGCTAATTCACCCTTCAAGCGTGCTCTTCAGTTTCAACCGAAGCAGCAACAATATTTTTGTGCAAATTCAAAATTCCTTAAGACGACACCGACCTCACGAGGTCCCTGTTACTTTGGAGCGAGCTTCTGAAACTGAGCAGCACCTTTCAGATGGGATTTTGCTCTTTTATTTTTAAAAAATCCTTTTTTAAAATATTTTTTTTAATATTTTTTTTATATTTTTTTTATATTTTTTTTATATTTTTTTTATATTTTTTTTATATTTTTAAATTTTTTTTAATATCTTTATTTATTTATTTCCACTTGGGCCTTTAGTTCACTAATACATCATCTTGTATTAATCTTGTTCTGTACCTAGCCGTGTCGGTGGCCTGCACAGTGACATAAAAATAGAAACCAAATACATTTAAAGAAAAAAATAATAAAAAAAAAAACATCTTGAAGGCTTCTTTTGAAGTGACTTTGCATGTACATGAAACTGGATGTTCCACGCAGTTTGTGTTGCAGCAAGAATGATAGGTGCTCTGGGTTCTCTTGGCTGTTTCACCAGCTGAAAGTTCACCCTTCCAGACAGTGATGCAGAGTTTTGGATAAAGTTAGCTTCTCCGTTCGCTCCCAAATTCTCTTTGGAATAAATTCACAGACGTGGGGGTTTGTTTTGGGTGCTGGAACCGAGGTGGGTTCCGCCTCGCAGGCCTTGGCGCCTTCCAAACGCTCTGTGCACTAGCCTTATCTAAAACCCTGGTCTCCACAAACTTTGAGCTTTGATTTTCCAAACCATATCTTCAGTTTTGCTGCAGCACAGACTGGGAAATCTCTTTGTGCTCTGTTGACTGTCTCTGGTTTTGATATCTGACCTCATCCACCAAGCCTTCTAGTTTGTCAATTTTAGGGACGCTGGACCTTTGACCAACAGGACGCTCTCTGTCACGGGTTGGGGCCGAGGGCAGTCGAGCCTTCTGGGCGGAGGGGGTTCCCTTGATCCTCACATTTGCCCCCTGCTCCTCCACCACAAACAGAGTGGAGTTTATTTTAAATTTCCCTTCGTTACCTATTACCACCCTCATACGCTACCACCTCATCCGAGTCCTAAAGGATTCCACCATCGAGCTTCACGCCCCATCTCCTCCTCGCAGAGCAGATTCCAGCCCCTCCCTGTTACATGAATCCCCCCTCTCTGCAGTTTTAATTTCTAAGCTATATCCCAGCCCCTCCCTGTTAAATAAACCTCCCCCCTCTCTGCAGTTTTAATTTCTAAGCCAGGCCGTTCGGCGAGCGCACTGCAGACCCACCCTTCCCCGTCCAACACGTAGCTCAGGATCTTTTGGGAGCCTCAGCTGCCCGGTAGGAAGCTGCCTCCTCCCCCCTCCGCCTGACAGAACCCCCTTGGTCAAACCGTGCCTTGTCTTCTTATTCCATCCACGACTAGAAACGCTATCAGGCAACGACTCCCCGGACGTTCTGGACAGGCAGAAATGCCTTGCTGCCTTGGCGTCACTGCGACACGCCAAGTGGTTCCAGGTTTGCATTTTGTTCTTATATTTGTCTTTAAGTAGAAAAAAACTTTATAAACTATTAAGGGGCTAACTTGTTTTTGGTTGTATTATTTTTTTTTATTTAAAATAACGTCGGATGATAGTTAGATGTGCTGGACTTAGCGGCTGTCACCAACACAGCTGCTAAAGAGGCACTTGTGCACATTAAACGTTTGTGAGGAACCTTTTTTAACGAGTAGCCACGGAGCTGCTGCTTTGTCTTAAGAGTAACGTCGCCTTCGGACACGACGGTGATAAGTTGTAAAATGGTGATGTGAAATGTGGTTCACCCTCGGCGAAGTAGCGCTGCAGGAAGGGAGTGGCTGCGGACGAGCCCTCGGGGGGCTGTTGCTGAGGGTGTCTCTGCTTCTGGTTCTTGCTCCAGGCCAGGGCCAACGGGCTGAAGTCGTGTGTCATCGTGATACGGGTGCTGCGAGACCTCTGTACTCGGGTCCCTACCTGGGCGCCGCTCAGAGGATGGGTGAGTGGCCTTTGGGTGGCCCTTTTGGGTGGCCCTTTATGGTGTCCTTTTCTTGTGTCCCTTTTGGGTGGCCCTTTATGGTGTCCTTTTCTTGTGTCCCTTTTGGGTGTCCCTTTTGGGTGTCCCTTTTGGGTGTCCCTTTTTTGGTGTCCTTGTGGCCCTTTTGGGGTGGCCCCTTTTTTTTGGGGTGGCCCCTTTTTTTTGGGGTGGCCCCTTTTTTTTGGGGTGGCCCCTTTTTTTTGGGGTGGCCCTTTTTGGTGGCCCTTTTTGGGTGGCCCCTTTTGGTGTCCTTTTTTTGGGTGGCCCCTTTTTTTGGGTAGCCCCTTTTTGGGTGGCCCTTTTTGGGGTGTCCTTTTTTGGGTGGCCCCTTTTTTTGGGTGGCCCCTTTTTTTGGGTGGCCCCTTTTTTTGGTGTGGCCCTTTTTGGGTGGCCCCTTTTGGGTGGCCCTTTTTTGGTGTGGCCCTTTTTTGGTGTGGCCCTTTTTTGGTGTGGCCCTTTTTTGGTGTGGCCCTTTTTTGGTGTGGCCCTTTTTTGGTGTGGCCCTTTTTTGGTGTGGCCCTTTTTGGTGTGGCCCTTTTTGGTGTGGCCCTTTTTGGTGTGGCCCTTTTTGGTGTGGCCCCTTTTGGGTGGCCCCTTTTGGTGTCCTTTTTTTGGGTGTCCCTTTTTTTGGGTGTCCCTTTTTTGGGTGTCCCTTTTTTGGGTGTCCCTTTTGGGTGTCCTTTTCTTGTGGCCCTTTTTGGGTGTCCTTTTCTTGTGGCCCTTTTTGGGTGGCCCTTTTTTGGGTGGCCCTTTTTTGGGTGGCCCCTTTTGGGTGTCCTTTTTTTGGGTGTCCTTTTTTTGGGTGTCCTTTTTTTGGGTGGCCCTTTTTTTGGGTGGCCCTTTTTTTTGGGTGGCCCTTTTTTTTGGGTGGCCCTTTTTTTTGGGTGGCCCTTTTTTGGGTGTCCCCTTTTTTTGGGTGTCCCTTTTTGGGTGGCCCTTTTTTGGTGGCCCTCTTCGTGCCCCTTTTTTGTGTGCCCCTCTTTGTGGCCCTTTTTTTTTTGGTGCCCCCTCTTTTTTTTTGGTGCCCCCTTTTTTTTTTGGTGCCCCTTTTTGGGTTTTGGTACCACTTCTCCCAGCTGGCGTTGGGCTCTCTTCAGCCCGCACACATTCCAGTTCAGAACTTAGAGTTTTACATACTACAAAGTTTCAGCCCTTAAAAGACTCATATCAAATGTCCACGATGTGAATCGTTTTATCAATTAACGAGTTCCACGGTGTAAATAGTTTAATTATTTCTGAACCTGAAGCAGCTCCCTCTGCGCCTCCCTCCGCCCCTCTCACCTCTCCAAACTCTTCCAGCCTCTCGAGCTGCTGTGCGAGAAATCCATCGGCACCGCCAACAGACCCATGGGCGCCGGCGAGGCCCTGAGGAGGGTTCTGGAATGCCTCGCCTCGGGGATCGTGATGCCAGGTTAGGTGGCTCTCTGCATTTACCTTTCCAAGCGGAGCCCAGACGAGAACGCGGTGGCGCGGTTACGTCCCCTTGTCCCACGTGCGGGCAGCCAGAGTCGGAGCTCGACGCCCCCGGCGTCCACGGGTACTACAGTACCTTGCTGCTACGTAGGGCACGTGTGTTCAGAGCTACGGACCCATGGCGTTAAACCCCCCCGTAGAGAGAGGTACCAGCTGCTACGAGCGTTAAATTTGGTTCCCTTGAGTGGTCGTGATCGGCTTCACTGCTAATTGTACGTGTTAAATTAGCCCAGGCGAGTTGCAGAATGTTGGACATTGGATGGATCATGTCAGTCCGTGTTCTCCGAGGGATGAGTGTTGATTGATGCCAAGGGAATACTTAGTTTAGTTGCTTTAGAAAACACCAGGATAATTCTCTGCATATCTTCCTTGTTTCCTGCCTTCAGATGGTTCTGGTATTTATGATCCTTGTGAAAAAGAAGCCACTGATGCTATTGGGCATCTAGACAGACAACAAAGGGAAGATATCACACAGAGTGCTCAGGTATAGTTTTGACTACAGATGTTACGAAAACTTAAACCAGTTCAACTGCCTCTGAACTCCCATATTGGTTAATGGTAGTATAGTCACCCTCACGGAGGTCGGTGGTAACTTGTTTAATATCTAGTCAAGTAAAAGAAATACAAATGGGTCCCACGCCAATAAGGAATTTGTAGCTTGGCCAACCAGAAGCAAAGTATCAGGTTTTAAATAGCGACTTGCTACCGTGACCCGTGTTTTTGGGTTGAGCCTCAAAAAAATTCAGAGAGTCCTATTTAAACCGATGAGGATTTCTGTGTGTAGGGGTGGGTAGAATGTTCCCATCTGAAAACTGTGCAGGGAACAGACTGGTGGAGCCGCCTGCGCGTCCCAGTAACACACGTTTCCTCTTTCTAGCACGCTCTGAGGCTTGCTGCTTTTGGCCAGCTTCACAAAGTCTTGGGGATGGATCCCCTCCCTTCCAAAATGCCCAAGAAACCAAAGAATGAAAACCCTGTTGACTATACTGGTAGGTACTGGGGAAAAAAAACTCACAAACCACGTTTCTGAGGCTTTTTGTTGCTGGAAACTGGAATACTTAAAGATTTTTTTTATGATTGTTACAGTCCAGATCCCTCCCAGCACGACGTACGCTGTCACCCCGATGAAGCGTCCCATGGAGGAGGATGGAGAGGAGAAATCTCCCAGCAAAAAGAAAAAGAAGATTCAGAAAAAAGGTATTGAGTTAACGAGAGGTAGGTACAAACGGTCACCCGGGAGCTGTTGTCGGGCTGAGGTGGGGGGTGGGTTGGGGCAGAGCCTCTTGCAAGGGTTTGGTGTTGGGTGATGCTGTAAATAAGGTTTAAAAATGTTAAAAATTAAAAAAAAAAAAGCTTAACACTGTAAGATTTTTACTTAAACTCTCCCAAGGAGGAAAATAGATCAGAACTTGTCTGAAATCAGTTGTGCTTTGGAAAAGATGACAAACATCTGCAAACTTTGTGTTTTTCTCTTTAATTCTCTCTATTCAGAGGAAAAACTCGAACCTCCCCAGGCCATGAACGCGCTGATGAAACTCAACCAGCTCAAACCTGGGCTCCAGTACAAACTGGTCTCTCAGACTGGTCCAGTTCACGCTCCCATCTTCACGATGTCCGTGGAGATCGACGGCAGCACGTTTGAGGCGTCGGGGCCTTCCAAAAAGACGGCCAAGCTGCACGTGGCAGTGAAGGTGAGAGGGCCAGAGGGCTCTCGTTGAGAGGTGGTTTGACTACTGGCCTCTCCGAGTTGGAAAAGGGCAACCAAATTGGTGGTGGTGACTGTCACGACGACAGCAGTGGGTGAAAAATATCATCAACCCTTTGAGACACAGAGGGGAGAAGTTAAACACCGAGCCAGCGTGGTCGCAGGCAGAGGGCTTCATAGCTCCTAGGTCTTGAAGTGCCTGTGGTGGTTGGGGAACACCTCGCTCTTGAAGGAGTTAATAAAGGGGTTCTTGAGCAGCCTGCTCGAGTGTTTACCCCAAATGGGTAGAGCACCTGAGAGCAGGAGGGTCTCTGAGGTCCGTGCTGCTCAGTAATCTCCTCTCCAACTCTCCTTACTCTAGGTGTTGCAAGATATGGGCTTACCCACAGGAGTGGAAGGCAAAGAATCGGGGAAAGGAGATGAATCAGCGGAGGAAACGGAACAGAAACCGGTCGTCGTGGCTCCTCCTCCTGTAGTAGAAACTGTCTCGACGCCCACTGCTGCGTCTCCTCCTTCAGATCAAACCCCAGAGGTGAGCAGGGGTGAAGAGGTTGAAGAGCCGCCCTGATCCCTTGGGGTGATGTAGGACATGAGTAGAACCACCTTCTAGCAGCAGGTTGATGTAACTGTCCTGGGCAGTTCGGTTACTGTCACGATATGTTTTATGAGGTAAAAACATCAGGCAAGCTTACTCCACGCTTGTCTTTGACCTCTGGGCTCATCGAGTCCAACCATGGCCCTGACACCACCATGGCAACTAGACCAGGGCACTAAGTGCCATGGCCAGTCTTGTCTTAAACCCCCCCAGAGATGGTGACTCCCCCACCTCCCTGGGCAGCCCCTTCCAGTGTCTAATGACCCTTGCTGAGAAGAAATGCTTGGAAAGGAGCTTTGGGTTGGGAAGGACCTTTAAGACCATCAAGTCCAACTGTTAACCCAACACTGCTGAGGCCACCACTAACCATGTCCCTCAGCACCACATCTCCACGGCTTTTAGATCCCCCCAGAGATGGTGACTCCACCACCTCCCTGGGCAGCCCCTTCCAGTGTCTGATGACCCTTGCTGAGAAGAAATGCTTCCTCATGGCCAACCTGACCCTCCCCTGGCCAACCCTGACCCTACACCCTCCCTTCAGGCAGTTGTAGACTGCACTAAGGTCCCCTCTGAGCCTCCTCTTCTCCAGGCTAAACCCCCCCAGCTCCCTCAGCTGCTCCTCGCAAGTCAAACGAGCTCATCTTCTTCAAGATATTTCCCAAAGTTCATGTTTTGGAAGCGATTTCAGGTCCTTTAGGGGTTGGAGTTTCATCTCAGCTTCTCTACTTGCAGAACGTGAAACAACAGGGACCAATCCTGACGAAGCACGGCAAGAACCCCGTGATGGAGCTCAACGAGAAGCGGCGCGGGCTGAAGTACGAACTGATCTCAGAAACGGGCGGCAGCCACGACAAGCGCTTCGTCATGGAGGTGAGGTGGCTTCTGCTCCTCCCTCTGTGCCTTCATCCCAACTCCTGTGTCTCTGACTTCATCACTTTAGTATAATGATCATAAAATCACAGAATGGGTTGGGTTGGAAGGTCCCTCTGAAGGGTTGTCTGGTGGGAGGGACGTTTCCACCAGGTCAGGTCGCTCCAAGCCCCTCCAGCCCAGCCTTAAACACTTCCAACTTCTGGAATTTTCTGTGAGCACCATAAAAACAGTTCATTTTACCACGTGGCAGCTTCTATTCCTGCCCTTTCTGCTTACACAACCTTTGATCCCTCTCAAAGGTGGAGGTTGACGGGCAGAAATTCCAAGGAGACGGTTCAAATAAGAAGGTGGCCAAAGCCTACGCTGCGCTGGCCGCGCTGGAGAAGTTGTTTCCTGATGCTCCTGTTGCCATCGAGCAAAACAAGAAGAAGAGAGCCCCCGTGCCAGCTAGGGGAGGGCCCAAGTTTGCAGTAAAAGTGAGTAAATTCACAATTTAGGCCCCTTTGTGGCCTAACTAACAGTTTTGTAGCGCCGTTGTCTCCTGCTCGGTGCTTTTAATCCCTTTTTGGGTGGGGAAATAATTGGTGTGGAAGGAAACCAAGGTCTGCTCACGGCCATGGGGCTTGTGAGCAGAAATACCATGGAGTTTTCTAGAAAACAGCCTCTGTTTTCTGGAGATCACCCTTGTTTAGTGCCCACCCCGTTGCGTTTGGCTCAGCCCCGGGTCCCTGCGAGGCAGGCGGGTGCCACACGTGTTCTCAGAGCTCCTGACGTCCTTCTGAAGGGGTTTCTTGTCACCTCGGCGCAGAGCTGGGGGTAACGGGTCTCTCTCTTGCCCCTCAGCAGCACAACCCGGGGTTCGGGATGGGAGGCCCCATGCACAACGACGTGCCCCCTCCGCCCAACATGCGCGGGCGCGGCAGGGGCGGCAACATGCGAGGCCGCGGCAGAGGCAGGGGCGGATTCGGCGGCAACCACGGCGGCTACATGAATGCAGGTGAGACTCTGCTGCTTCCACCTCATCCCACGCTTAGATGTACCCCGAACTACCCAAACCCTGATGGGGGAATGATGGCATCCTGGCCTCTGTGAGGGCTAGTGTGGCCAGTGGGTCTGGGGAAGGGATTGTCCCCCTGTGCTCGGCACTGGTGAGGGGACACCTCGAGTCCTGTGTCCAGTTGTGGGCCCCGCGCTTCAAGGAAGGTGTTGAGGGGTTGGAGCGAGTGCAGAGGAGGGCGACCAAGGTGGGGAAGGGTCTGGAGGGTCTGAGCTGCGAGGAGCGGCTGAGGGAGCTGGGGGGGTTTAGCCTGGAGAAGAGGAGGCTCAGAGGGGACCTTAGTGCAGTCTACAACTGCCTGAAGGGAGGGTGGAGCGGACAGTCGGCCTCTTCTCCCAGGCAACCAGCGCTAGGACAAGAGGACACAGCCTCAAGCTTGGCCAGGGGAGGGTCAGGTTGGCCATGAGGAAGCATTTCTTCTCAGCAAGGGTCATCAGACACTGGAAGGGGCTGCCCAGGGAGGTGGGGGAGTCACCATCTCTGGGGGGGTTGAAGACAAGCCTGGACATGGCACTTAGTGCCCTGGTCTAGTTGCCATGGTGGTGTCAGGGCCATGGTTGGACTCGATGAGCCCAGAGGGCTCTGCCAACCTCAGTGATTCTGGGATTCTGTACCCCTCCACTGGACTCTTTCCAGTAGCTCCTTGTCTTGAACTGGGGGGCCCAGAACCGGACCGAGTTACTCCAGATGTAGCCTCACCAGGGCCGTGTAGAGGGGCAGGAGAACCTCCCTTGCCCTGCTGCCCACACTCTTCCTCACCCACCCCAGGATTCCCTTTTATTTAACCCTTTTCTCCTCCCCCAGGTGGTGGCTACGGCAGCTATGGCTACGGAGGCAACTCCGCCACGGCGGGCTACAGTAAGTGTTTTTTCATCTTCTATTTTGAAACACCCAGATCTGGGGGTGTAAAATCTTCCGGGGTCGCCCCACGCGGGGGCTGCGGAGAGCCCTCTTGAGGGCTCCTCTCGTGACAAGTCACGAGAGATGAGAAGTCACGAGACAACTCGTTAAAAAGGGTTAAAACACGAATCCAGGTGACTTCACATAAACTTGGGAATATTTTAAATTTCTCTGCTTTAAGCCATGCGCAGCTATCGGCCACGCTTTTACCGTGATCGCCCCGAAAACCCCCAGCGATTGGTCTTGAGAAGGAGCCTTCCTTGGGGGGGGACCAGGAGCAGAGAAATCTAAAACGTGACTTTTCAAATTGTGGCGCCTTTTGCCAGCTTCCAAAGAATTCTAATTTTATTTTCTCTGCTCTGTCTCCCCCTTTTGTAGGTGACTTTTTCACAGACTCCTACGGCTATCATGATTTTGGGTCTTCCTAGAGCATCTAAAAGCATTGCACACAAAAAAAAAAACACATAAAAAAGAGCTTTTTACTCCAATTTTCTCCACTCCAAAGCCCAAAGTGTCCGTGCCGTGTCCCTGTGCTTCACTGGGTCTCTCAACAGTGGCTTTTCACCGCAGCTTGGCTGAAAAAACTCTCTTAATTTTCAACAGTGGCAGTTTGAGTGCGATTTGCCTTTGAACTTGGCTGTCAACAAGGGGGAAACCAATTACCCGACAAGGTTTTTGTGCACAAATTGCCAACCCAGCTCCAGTTCAGCGTTCAAGGCACAAAAAAAACCCCATTTTTTTGCTTTTTATGGAAAGCATTCCTTTATTTTTAAGGAACTTGAAGCGTTTTAACCCACCTTTGTCTTAATTTCCAGCGGGTTTTGTACAAAATTTGAACCTTTTAATAAATCCCAGCCATTTGGGTACGCGCCTCGTGATGTTGGGACGACTTTGGACAGCTCTGCCTAAAGTACAGCCCAGCTTTATATTTTTTTTTCCTCTTAAGCATGTAAAATGTTGGCTTGTACGTGGAATGGTGTGTGCTAAAATTCACCCCGACGCTGGGGGTTAACGCTGAGGGCTGTGGCGTGTGGCCGGTAGCTCGTGTGGCTTTGCCAAGGTATTGTAATCGTGGTACAATAAATATCCAGGCGTTGGGGGGGGAGTAAACGTGTTAAATCACTTCCAAAAACACACCGAGTCGGTCGTTAACGTGGGATTATGTGAGCCAAGCATAAAGGGCCTAAAACACTTCATAAAGTGGAAAAAAAACCACCCTCATCGCCCTAAAAGTGCTTCAGCACCTGGAGAATTAAATTTCACCGGGGTGGGGGACTGGGAAATGTCACAATTGGCCACTCCAGCCCCAAATCTGAATTCCAAGTGTTGGTCCTTTATTCTTGCTGCGATATTTGGTTTATTTTTTTTCAAAAAAACTGTATTTTGGTCACTGTTTTTAGCTGCCGCCGCGTTGGGTTTGAACTTGTGAGGCTCAACCACATTTGAGTTAACTCAGTGCTTAAACCAGCCAAACAAAACCCAAACAACCTCTGAGCTACGAAGCACCAGGTTTAAAAAAAACAAATCCAAGGTGTTTAGTGGATAATTCTACTACTAGTAGTGCTGCCTGTCCTATTTTTTTTAGAAAGCTATTGATGAGATAATGACTTTTTAATCCAAGGAGTAGATCCCGTCCTGAACGAGGTGGGAAAACTGCCCCTTTTTTAAGCGACTCCACATCGGTGTAAATTATGTGCTGGAGATTTTTTATTCCTGAGCTTTGATTGGAGGGAAAATCACAAATAATCTGATGTCAGCATTAAAACTTCATAGTTAAATATGAAGTGTTGGTATAAAATGGAAACTCACTTGGGAGACACCAACTTCCAGCAGCTACGTTGAATTTACACGGTGCCGCTCGTCACCCCGCGCTCTGGAGGAGCCCCCGTGCTCCAGCCCAAGACGGGGATTTTAATACAGAGCAACTCAGCAGAGAAATATTTTACTACAGCCGTGGCTGGAGATAAAATTGGTGACAGAACCTCGTTTCTGCACTTTTTTTTAACTAAATTCCCCCCCACCTCTCCTCCTGCTCAGAGGAGGTGTGAGCAAACCTCGCCCTCGTCGAGGTGTAGCTCCGTACAGGTGCAGGTTTGTAGTTAGATTCTAGTGGCTTTTATTCCTCAAAAATAAGTTTATAGTTTCAAATATGACAAATTTGTAGAGTTTAAGTCTTCTCAGCTAAGCCCGACGCGGAGAACGCGTTGTTGGAATCGGGCAGGGAAAGAATTGACTGTAGTACTTGATTAAATAAAATTAAACCCAGCCTAACTCTGTGTGCAGTGCTGTCGCGTCCAGGCTCTCTGAGGTCTGGGGGAACTGGGATCCCAGTGGTAGGACCCCGAGTTTGGGGTAAATAGGATCAAACAGCACGTCTGGGCTTCCCTTGGATCCTCGCTGCTTGCTCGGCGTGTAAATCCAGATGGGCAGAGCGACCCACGGGGGTGTTGACATAATTCCTCGTTATAGGATGAGATAATTCCTCGTTACAGCAACGAGATTCTTCCTCGTTACAGGAACGAGGTAATATCTTCTTGCTGCCTCTCTAGGGCAGCAGCTGACTTGTCTCAAATGTAGTTTGAGCACCAGATTTTAAATCTTTGTAGTAATTATAACACTCAGTTATTGTAACGCGCGTTAAACGACCTGTCGTAGCCCTGAGCTCGGGTCTAAGTACTGGAATTAAATGGGGTCATACTGGGATTAAAGCTGTGGGAGATACTGGCCGGGGCGTCGCTCGCTGAGGTCCGTGGGACGATGTCGATGTATTTCACAACTCTTCAATGAACAAGATGTTTCACCTCGCGGCCTCCTGTGCGGTTTCTTAACCCCTCCACCAGCCTGAGAGCAAACTTAGGCTCTTGGTTAAGCTTAGTCACACCCAGGCTCCTAAACCAGGGCGAAACCTCCCCGTGTTACGAGGTTTAACCTTAAAAATAGCGCTGAAAATAGCCACAACCCGCCGTGGTTTGGGCTTGACGCTCTTGTCTCTGTTCAGGCCAGTTCTACAGCAACGGCGGCCACTCCAACTCGGGCGGCGGCGGCGGAGGCGGCGGCTCCTCCGGTTACGGCTCCTACTACCAGGGCGGCGATAACTACAACTCGCCCGTTCCTCCCAAACACGGCGGGAAGAAACAGCAACACGGGGGACAGCAGAAACCCTCCTACGGCTCGGGGTACCAGTCCCACCAGGGCCAGCAGCAACAGTCCTACAACCAAAACCAGTACAGTAACTACGGCCCGCCCCAGGGCAAGCAGAAAGGCTACAACCACGGCCAAGGCAACTACTCCTCCTACTCCAACTCCTACAACTCGCCGGGAGGCGGAGGCTCTGATTACAGCTACGAGAGTAAATTCAGTGAGTGCTGCCTTGCTTCTCCGGGGAGTAAAATGGTGAGATTTAGGTAATTAGGAAGTAAAATGGTGAGCTTTAGGTAATTAGGGAGTAAAATGGTGAGCTTTAGGTAATTAGGGAGTAAAATGGTGAGCTTTAGGTGATTAGGGAGTAAAATGGGTGAGCTTTTGGTAATTAGGGAGTAAAATGGGTGAGCTTTAGGTAATTAGGGAGTAAAATGGGTGAGCTTTAGGTAATTAGGGAGTAAAATGGTGAGCTTTAGGTAATTAGGGAGTAAAATGGGTGAGCTTTAGGTAATTAGGAAGTACACGCTCCTTAGGTGCTTGGTCCTACACAAAGGAGTAAGTTTTTACTTGGTCCTACACAAAGGAGTAAGTTTTTACTTGGTCCTACACAAAGGAGTAAGTTTTAGGTGGGGCTGGAGCACTGGGATGAGGGGGAAGGGGGTTGAACCCCCCCCCGCCAGGGGAGATCTGGGAGGAATTGGTGATGCTGAGGGTGGTGGGACGCTGGCAGAGGCCACCCGGGGAGGTGGCGGGTGCCCCACGGCTGGGGACAGCCCCGGTGGGGTTGGGTGGAGCTCATGGAGCCCCTCACCTCGAATACTCCTCCCCACCAGCAGCCAGGAGCTCTCCCGGGTTGTCCTCACCACTCTCTCTCCCTTCCAGGTTACGGCAACAGCGGGCGCGGAGGAGGAGGCAATAACTACTCGGGAGGTGCCTCCTACAACACGGGCTCCCACGGTGGCTATGGGGGAGGCTCTGGGGGCGGAGGGTCCTCGTACCAAGGTAAGCAAGGTCAGTATGGCACACTTCATCTGCTTCTCATCTTCACATCCACGTGGTGGTGGGGCCTGCCTTGGAGTCAAACCTCTGATCACAGAATCACTGAGGTTGGCAGAGCCCTCGGGGCTCCTCGAGTCCAACCATGGCCCTGACACCACCATGGCAACTAGCCCAGGGCACTAAGTGCCACATCCAGTCTTGTCTTAAACCCCCCCAGAGATGGTGACTCCACCACCTCCCTGGGCAGCCCCTTCTAGTGTCTGATGACCCTTGCTGAGAAGAAATGCTTCCTCATGGCCAACCTGACCCTCCCCTGGCCAAGCTTGACCCTACACCCTCCCTTCAGGCAGTTGTAGACTGCACTAAGGTCACCTCTGAGCCTCCTCTTCTCCAGGCTAAACCCCCCCAGCTCCCTCAGCCGCTCCTCGCAGCTCAGACCCTCCAGACCCTTCCCCACCTTGGTCGCCCTCCTCTGCACTCGCTCCAACACCTCAACATCTTGAAGTTCATGGGCTTGTGGTGGCCCAAGTGTCAGACCCGGCCCTTGTCCTTGTTGAACCTCACGCCGTTGGTCTCGGCCCATCGCTCCAACCTGCCCAGACCCCTCTGCAGACCCTTCCTGCCCTCCAGCAGATCCACACTCCCACCCTTGGGGCCACCTGCACATTCACTGTGGTTGCCCTCCATCCCTACGTCCAGATCATCTATAAATTGACCAGCACCGGCCCCAGCGCTGAGCCCTGGGGAGCACCACGCTGGACTTGGCCCCGTTCCCCACCACTCTGGTGAATTATAATCTCACCATTTTAATTCCACATTAAACCACCTTTTTTTATTCCTTCCCTCTCTCCTCCCTCCTCCGCAGGTGGATATTCCTCACAGTCCAACTACAACTCCCCAGGTTCAGGCCAAAACTACAGCGGCCCCCCCAGCTCCTACCAAGCCTCCCAAGGTGGCTACGGCAGAAACGACCACAGCATGAATTACCAGTACAGATAAAGCCCCCCCCTCCCTCCGTGGGGCTTTGTCACCCCCCACCCTCGGAGTATCCACTTTTATGGCATCACATGTTAAAAAAAACCCTCCCCGTGTCCCCCCCCCCCCGTCCCCATGTTGCAGTGCTCTTTGTGATCCTGGTCACTAATGGTTGAGTACCTGTAATTCCATCCTTAGCTGTATTTTGGGCATCTCTGTATTTAATGGGTTGTTAGTTGCCATCATGACTTTGTCTAAATAGGATTATTATTATTTTTTTTGTGTTTTTTTTTCCTGATTTAATACAATTTCAACATCCTTTTTCTATTTAAAAACGAAGCGTGAAGCCACAATGGCTTTTAAATAGAGAAGGGATCCGTCACCCGTTACTGCTCTTTGTGAAGTGAGTTTAAACGAAGCTTTTTTTCTGTATTTTAATGCTTTAGTGTTTCAGTTTTATAAGTGAAGATTTTATTTTAAAAACCAGTGGGCAAGAGTGGGGTTTGTCTGCCTGGAGGCCTCCGGCGGTGCCTCTGCGCTCGGCTGAATGTGGGCAAATAAACACAGAACTCTTGGTGGCTCCGTCTCCTGACGCCTCGTTTCCCAAATCCATGAGGTTGGAGGAGCCCTCGGGGCTCATCGAGTCCAACCATGGCCCTGACACCACCATGGCAACTAGCCCAGGGCACTAAGTGCCACGTCCAGTCTTGTCTTCAACCCCCCCGGAGATGGTGACTCCACCACCTCCCTGGGCAGCCCCTTCCAGTGTCTGATGACCCTTGCTGAGAAGAAATGCTTCCTCATGGCCAACCTGACCCTCCCCTGGCCAACCTTGACTCTACACCCTCCCTTCAGGCAGTTGTAGACTGCACTAAGGTCCCCTCTGAGCCTCCTCTTCTCCAGGCTAAACCCCCCCAGCTCCCTCAGCCGCTCCTCGCAGCTCAGACCCTCCAGACCCTTCCCCACCTTGGTCGCCCTCCTCCGCACTCGCTCCAACACCTCAACATCTCTCTTGAAGTGCGGGGCCCACAACTGGACACAGGATTCGAGGTGCTGCCCTCACCGAGCACTGAGCACACGTCGCTGCCTCTCCTCAAACACCCCAAATTCCCCATTTCCTACAATTTTAATGACCTTAAACTCTCAGTTTTGAGACCAAACCACCGCGGGGGCCTTGGCCAGGAGGAGATGATGGGCTGTGGCTCTCCTGGAGCTGACCGGAGGAGCAAGAAGGGCTGGGTAAGACCTTGGGTAAGACCGTGGGTTGGACCTTGGGTTAGACCTTGAGTTAGACGTTGGGTTGGACCTTGGGTTAGACCTTGGGTGAGACCTTGGGTTGGACCTTGGGTTAGACCTTGAGTTAGACGTTGGGTTGGACCTTGGGTTAGACCTTGAGTTAGACGTTGGGTTGGACCTTGGGTTAGACCTTGGGTGAGACCTTGGGTTGGACCTTGGGTGAGACCTTGGGTTGGACCTTGGGTTAGACCTTGGGTTGGACCTTGGTTGAGACCTTGGGTTGGACGTTGGGTTGGACCTTGGGTTGGACCTTGGGTTGGACCTTGGGCAAGACCAAATCATTGCCTTTGCCGGCGGTTAGACCCCACCACGCCATCATCACCCCCACGGTGCGAGGTGGTTGGTTGGGTGCGGGGCGGAGGTGCCAAGTCCTCGGCGTGGGGTGGAGCGTTGGAGGAGGGAGGGACCCTTGAACCCGGCGAGAGTTTAGGAGGTGACGGTTCACGGGGACCTTCCCGGCGTGGCCAAACCCTCGCGGCGACTTCCCGGCCCCGCCCGTACCCGCGGCACCTCAAAACCTCCGTAAAACGCCGGGAGGGGTTTGGTTTTGTCACCTTGGCATGGAGAGGGCGCGGCGTTGGCCGGGTGCCACCCTGGGCACCGACGGCTCCTGCTCCCGGATGCCCCGGTGCCGGGTGACACCTCTTAGATACAATCAAAGCTATAAAATTGATATAAAATTGATATAAAATTGCTCCTTTTCCACCAAAACCAACCCTGGAGCCACCTCCGGGAGCCTCCTCGGTTGTTGCGCCGGCACCGTTCACCCACGTGTGTTTTACACGTGATTTACACGTGATTTACACGCGATTTACACGCGTGTAAACGTGCTTCCCGTGGTGATTCTGAGTCAACTTTGCCCCTTGCGCCGGCGTCTCTCGTCCCCTTCGTGCCGGAGCCGAGTGGCACCAGGGAACGCCCTGACGGGGCTTGTTGTGCCGCGGCCAACGCAAACACCGGGGCCGGCGATAGCGGCACCGCCGCGGCCCGACCCTCCTCCTCCTCCTCCTCCTCCTCCTCCTCCTCCTCCTCCTGCTTCGCAGAGGGGTTGTGCCAGGGGGAAACTGAGGCACGGCGCTGGCTGCAACCCTTTTATTAGAAACTATAACTTAACGCCGGCGCGGCTTCACCACCCGGCAGGCTCAGAACTAAAAATATAATAATAATAATAATTAATAATAATAAAAATAATAATATTAAAGACCTGATGTGAAGCAGCTGCTCCGCAGAGCGAAGCCCTCGGCTCCGGCTGCGCCGAACCGGCTGGTGGCTCAATGTGGGGGGGGGAAACGGTCCGTGGTGCGGCTGGGGGTGGTGGAGGGGGGTCCCTGAGAGCCCTGAGGTTTGGAGATGGCCCCAAGCGGCCGGGCCGGAGTCACCAGGTAGGACCAACCGCCCCGGGACGCTCCGGTGCCCGGCTCAGCGTTGGCACCGACGCCCCGGGGTGCTCCGGTGCCCGGCTCAGCGTTGGCACTTGACCTTGGCCTCCTGGAAGTGTGGCCAGAGCTTGAGCAGCTCGTGGGGCTGGTAGTGGTGGACCATGACGAGGCGGGAGAAGCGGCACTTGTCGTAGTCGAGGCGGTACATGTTGAAGGCGCCGCGGGGGCTGGCGGTGACGCCGACGCCCAACGCGTGCAGGCAGATGCCGACGAAGGAATCCTCCATGTTGATGACGGGCAACGTTTGAGCCACGGCGTAGATTTTAGTAGCCAAATTGCCCGAGAGGACGTAGCCGGGGCCGCCGCAGTAGGGCGGGTAGGTGGCGTTGGGGTAGACCTCGCGGGGCACGTACCACTTGAAGGCTTTGCGGCGCATGGGTTGGGTGCCGCGGTAGACGTAACCCGTCATGAAGTTCTCCTTGGGGGGCAGGAGGAAGCGGTGCACCAGGTAGGCGAGGTTGAGGAAGACGTCGTGGTCGGCCTTCACCACGTAGGTGGCGTTGGCGCAGTGTTTGCTCACCCACTCCAAACCCATCAACGTCTTCAAGGTCAAGTTGTTGTAGGTGTCCAAGAAGTCTTGTTGGAGGATGTCGCCGTAGAGGAGGTTCTCCTCCTCCAGCACCGCCCGCAGCGCCGCCCCGAACACCGGGTGGACGCCGACGAGGAACAGCCGGAGGATGGAGACCCCCGGCACCGAGCTCTCGTTGCCCCACGTCTGGCGGATGGCGTTCCTGCCCGCCGTGTCACCCGGCTGCGTCACCACCAGCAGCACCAGGAAGGGGGTCCGGTGGCGGCACTTGTGGGGCTGGTTGAGGAGGAAGCGGTAGGGGTGGGGGTAGGGGGGCTGCAGCGGGTGCCGGCTGGGCGCCGGCTTGGCCGTGGCGTTGCCGCGCGGCTCGGGCGTGCCGTGCCATCGGAAGGTGGCCCCCGGTGGGTGCTGGTGGGCGGCGGCGGCGGGGGGGTCCTCGGCGAAGCGCCGCGCCCGCAGCGCCAGCAGCGCCAGCGACGCCAGGACGGGCAGCAGGAGCAGGCGGGGGCTCAGCGGGCACTTCATGGCGGTGGGCGCTGGTGTGGGGAGAGACGGGGCCTCAGGGCGGTGGGGGGGCACCCAGTGCCCACCCAGTGCCCACCCAATGCCCACCCAGCGCCCGCAGGATGCCCACCCAACGCCCACCCAGCCGCTCGCCCAGCGCCCACCCAACCACTCTGTGCCCACCCAACTGCTCCTTGGCGCCCAAACCCCCCACTCACTCTGCACCCACCCAGCTGCTCGCTTGGCACCCAAAACCCACCCAGCACCCACCCAGCTGCTCCTTGGCACCCAAACCCTGCACTCTGCACCCACCCAGCCACTCCCTTGGCACCCAAAACCCACTCACCACCCACCCAACTGCTCGCTTGGCACCCAAACCCCCCACTCACTCTGCACCCACCCAACCACTCTGTGCCCACCCAGCCGCTCGCTCAGCACCCACCCAGCACCCAAACCCGCTCAGCACCCACCCAACCACTCTGTGCCCACCCAGCCGCTCGCTCAGCACCCACCCAGCACCCAAACCCACTCGCTCAGCACCCAAACCCGCTCAGCACCCACCCAGCCACTCACCCAACACCCACCCAACCACTCTGTGCCCACCCAGCTGTTCTCTCAGCACCCACCCAGCACCCAAACCCACTCGCTCAGCACCCAAAACCCGCTCAGCACCCACCCAACCACTCTGTGCCCACTCAACTGCTCCTTGGCACCCAAACCCCCCACTCAGCACCCACCCAGCCGCTCTGCACCCACCCAGCCGCTCGCTCAGCACCCAGACCCCCTCCCTCCTCGCCCACCCACCCGCTCTGCGCCTCCCGGGGCCCCCTCCAGCCCCCACCCAGCCACGGCATTTGGGGGTCTCGTGGTGCCGCTGCCGCAGGCTGCTCCCAGCCCTTCCCAGTTGCTCCCAGTTGCTCCCAGTTCACCCCAGGTGCTGCTCCCAGCCCTTCCCAGTCGCTCCCAGTCGCTCTCAGTTCACCCCAGGTGCTACTCCCAGCCCTTCCCAGTTGATCCCACTTGCTCTGTTCACCCCAGGTGTCGCTCCCAGTTGCTCCCAGCGGATCCCAGGTGCCGCTCCCAGCCCTTCCCAGTCGCTCCCAGTTGCTCCGTTCACCCCAGGTATCACTCCCAGCCTTTCCCAGTCACTGCCAGTTGCTCCCAGTCGCTCCCAGTGGATCCCAGGTGCCGCTCCCAGCCTTTCCCAGTCGCTCCCAGTTGCTCCGTTCACCCAGGTGCCGCTCCCAGCCCTTCCCAGTCGCTCCCAGTTGCTCCGTTCACCCCAGATGTTGCTCCCAGCCTTTCCCAGTCACTCCCAGTTGCTCCCAGTCTCTCCCAGTTGCTCCGTTCACCCCAGGTGCCGCTCCCAGCCCTTCCCAGTCGCTCCCAGTTGCTCCGTTCGCCCCAGGTGTCGCTCCCAGCCCTTCCCAGTCGCTCCCAGCTCACCCCAGGCGCTGCTCCCAGTGGCTCCCAGTGGCTCCCAGTGCCGCTCGCCCAGTGGGGCCGGTGGCGGCAGGACTCTCCGGGCGCTGACGCAGCCCCGGCCACCCCACCCCACCCCACCCCGGCCACAAACTTCCTCCTGCGGCCGCCCCGGCCACGAGCCCCGGCCGGTGCTGGGCCCCCCGCGACGCCGTGGGGCAGGGGACGGGGATGGGGGGCGGCCCGGGGCTGGGGGGCTCGAGCCCAAACCGGGGGGGGGTCCCAGACCCCCAACACGGACCCACACGTCGGGGGTCCCAGACCCCCAACATGGACCCACAAGTGCAAGGTCACAGACCCCCCAAGGACCCACATGTCCAAGCCCCCAGACCCCCAACACAGACCCACACGTCGGGGGTCCCAGACCCCCCAGGGACCCACATGTCTGAGCCCCCAGACCCCCAACATGGACCCACACATCAGGGTCCCAGATCCCCCCTAGGACCCTCATCTTCAAGGTCTGAGACCCCCAACACAGACCCACACGTTCGAGCCCCCAGACCCCCAACACGGACCCACAACTCCAAGGTCTGAGCCCCCCAACACGGACCCACATGTCGGGGGTCCCAGACCCCCAAAATGGACCCACAACTCCAAGGTCTGAGCCCCCCAACACGGGCCCACAAGTGCAAGGTCCCAGACCCCCCAAGGACCCACACGTCCGAGCCCCCAGACCCCCAACACAGACCCACACATCGGGGGTCCCAGGCCCCCAACACGGACCCACAACTCCAAGGTCTGAGCCCCCCAACACGGACCCACAAGTGCAAGGTCACAGACCCCCCAAGGACCCACGTCTCCGAGCCCCCAGACCCCCAACACAGACCCACATGTTGGGGGTCCCAGACCCCCAAAATGGACCCACAAGTGCAAGGTCCCAGACCCCCCCAAGGACCCCCACATCTGAGCCCCCAGACCCCCAACACAGACCCACACATCGGGGGTCCCAGATCCCCAACACGGACCCACAACTCCAAGGTCTGAGACCCCCAGAAGGGACCCACAAGTGCAAGGTCACAGACCCCCCAAGGACCCCCACATCTGAGCCCCCAGACCCCCAACACAGACCCACACGTCGGGGGTCCCAGACCCCCCTCTGCCCCCCATCTCCCCCAGCCCCACACCCCCCCTCAGCCCCCCAACACAGACCAGTGGGGGGAGGTGACACCCCTGGGGGGGGGTCACAGCCTGGTGGGGGGCACCCGGCCCCCCAGAGCGGGGCTGGGGGGGGTCCCCCGGGATCTCGCGCCGCGTCGCCGCCTCCAGCCGCGTCTCGGGCTCCCCTCGATGGGGACGAAGGGGACAAAGGCCACCGGCGTGGCCCGGGCGGGGACGTCACCTGTGGGGCGGGGGGGGGGGGCCCTGGTGTCCCCTGTCCCTTGTCCCCAGGACCTGGGTGCAGGGTGGGGGGGACGCTGCCCCCCCCCCGTGACCCCCCCCCCAGTCCCGCCCTGCCCAGGGACAGCGCAGCCCCGAGGGGCCACCGAGCCCCCGCCGTGGGCAAACAGCCCCCCAGACCCCTGTGTGCCCCCCCCAGCCCCACTCAGAGACCCCCAGCCCCACTAAGGCCCCCCCCAGACCCATTTGAGTCCCCCCCCCAGACCCACTCAGCGCCCCCCCAGACCCCTGTGGGTCCCCCCAGCCCCACTCAGAGCCCCCCCAGACCCACTCAGAGTCCTCCCAGATCCCTGTGGGCCCCCCCAGACCCATTTGAGCCCCCCCAGACTCCCTCAGAGCCCCCCCAGTCCCATTTGAGTCCCCCCAGACCCACTCACAGCCCCCCCAAACCCACTCAGAGCCCCCCCAGACCCCCTCAGAGCCCCCCCCAACCCCACTCAGGCCCCCCCCAGACCCATTTGAGTCCCCCCAGACCCATTTGAGCCCCCCCCAGACCCACTCAGAGCCCCCCCAGATCCCTGTGGGCCACCCCCAGACCCATTTGAGTCCCCCCAGACCCACTCAGAGCCCGCCCAAACCCTCTCAGAGCCCCCTCAGCCCCACTTAGAGCCCCCCCCAGACCCCTGTGGGTCCCCCCAGCCCCACTCAGGCCCCCCCCAGCCCCACTCAGAGCCCCCCCAGGACCGCTCAGAGCCCCCCAAGACCCATTTGAATCCCCCCAGACCCACTCAGAGCCCCCCCAGACCCACTCAGAGCCCCCCCAGACCCATTTGAGCCCCCCCAGCCCCACTCAGAGCCCCCCCCAGCCGTTTTTCCCACCAAGATACTTTATTTTCCATCCCTACGGCCGGGCCCCCCCTTAAAAAAACACCAAAGTAGTAAAAAACCCACCAAAAAAAATGTATAAAAATACAACGTATGGGAAGGATAAAACCACCCTGGGGTGGGGGGGGGAAGCGGGGGGTGCCACGGCCCTCCCTGGGGAGGGTGGGGGGGCACAGGGGGGTGCAGGGGGGGGGTCCCATCAATCCAGGGTGATGCCGACGGCACCCAGAGCCTCCAGCACCCAGGGGGGGACGCGCTCCCGCGGCCCGTACATGGTGCTCAGGAAGCCCCGGACGAAGTCGGGGAAGCGCCGGGCCAAGATGCTCTCGCGGATGGAGCTCATGAGGTTCAGCTGTGGAATGAGGGGGGGTTTAAATAGGGTGGGGGGGGGCAGGATAAGGACCCCCCCCCCCCCAAATTACCCCCCAGCCCACCTGGTAGGCGACGTTGTGGACGGTGAGGTGGTGCAGGGCGGCGGGTTCGCTGCGGAGCAGGGCGTGCAGGTACGCGCGGCTGTGCCTATATGGGGGGGGGCAGAGCGTTATGGGGGGGTCAGAAGTGAGCCCCCCCCCCCTAAAAACCCCCCCTTTACCCCCCCAGCTCACCGCCGGCACGTGGGGCAGCCGCAGGCGGCGTCGATGGGGCGGAAATCGCGGGCGAAGCGTCGGTGCTTCAGCTGGAGGGAGCCCCAGGGGACCAGGGCTGAGCCGAAGCGCTGCGGGGAGGGGGCGTGGGGGTTTGGGGGGTCTCCCCTCACTCTGTGGGGGTCCCCCCACCTCTGGGGGAGGGGGGGGGGACAGTGGGGGCCCCCCCCCCCCCCCCAGCACCCTCTTACCGCCGTGCGGGTGGGGAAGACGCAGTCGAACATGTCGCAGCCCAGCGCGACGCAGACCACGAGGTCGGTGGCGTAGCTGGGGGCGGGGGGGGGCAGTGGGGTGGGAGCCAGGCCCCACATCCCCCCCCCCCCACACCCCAAACAACCCCCCCCCCAGGGTGGGGGGGGGGCACGGAGGGGCCCCTACCCCACGCCCATGAGGTATCGGGGCTTGTCGCGGGGCAGGAGGTCGGTGCTGAGCTTCACCATCCTCCAGAAGTGGTGCTTGTCCTCGCCCCCGCTCAGGCCCCCGATGGCGAAGCCGGGGACGTCGCGGAGGGTCATTTCTGGGGGGGGTGAGGGGGGGGGGAGCACCCTGAGGACCCCCCCAGAACCCCCCCGAGCCCGGCAGGGCGGGGGGGGGGAGATGGGGAGAAGGGGGGAGGATGAGGAGTGGGAAGAAGATGGGAGGAAGATGAGGAATGGGGGAAGATGAGGGAATATGAGGAGCTGGAGGAAGATGAGGAGCAAGAGGAAGATGAGGAGTGGGGGAAGGTGGGGAGCAGGAGGAAGATGAGGATGGAGGAAGATGAGGATGGAGGAGGATGAGGAGCAGGAGGAGGATGAGGAGCTGGAGGAGGATGAGGAGCTGGAGGAGGATGAAGAATGGGGGAAGATGGGGAGCAAGGAGATGGGGAGAAGGGGGGAGGATGAGGAGTGGGAGGAAGATGAGGAGCAAGAGGAAGATGAGGAGTGGGGGAAGATGAGGAGCAGGAGGAAGATGAGGAGTGGGGGAAGATGAGGAGCAGGAGGAAGATGAGGAGTGGGAGAAGATGAGGAGCAGGAGGAAGATGAGGAGTGGGGGAAGATGAGGAGCTGGAGGAGGATGAGGAGTGGGAGGAAGATGGGAATGGGGGAAGATGGGGAGCAGGAGATGGGGAGGGGGAGGAAGATGAGGGGCAAGAAGGAGATGGGGAGCAGGAGGAGGATGAGGAGCTGGAGGAAGATGAAGAATGGGGCAAGATGGGGAACAAGGCGATGGGGAGAAGGGGGGAGGATGAGGAGTGGGAGGAAGATGAGGAATGGGAAAAGATGGGGAGCAAGAAGGAGATGGGGAGTGGGAGGATGAGGAGCTGGAGGAGGATGAAGAGTGGGGGAAGATGAAGAGCGGGAGGATGATGAGGAGTGGGAAGAAGATGGGAGGAAGATGAGGAATGGGGGAAGATGAAGAGCAAGAGGAAGATGAGGAGTGGGGGAAGATGAGGAGCAGGAGGAAGATGAGGAGTGGGAGAAGATGGGGAGTGGAGGGAAGATGAGTGGGAGGATGAGGAGCGGGAGGAAGATGGGGCATGGGGGGGCAGACAGGGAGTGGGAGGAAGATGAGGAATGGAGGAGGATGAGGAGTGGGAGGAAGATGAGGAATGGAGGAGGATGAGGAGCTGGAGGAGGATGAAGAGTGGGGGAAGATGAGGAGTGGGGGAAGATGAGGAGTGGGGGAAGATGAGGAGCAGGAGGAAGATGAGGAGTGGGGGAAGATGAAGAGTGGGGGAAGATGAGGAGCAGGAGGAAGATGAGGAGTGGGGGAAGATGAAGAGTGGGGGAAGATGAGGAGCAGGAGGAAGATGAGGAGTGGGAGAAGATGGGGAGTGGAGGGAAGATGAGTGGGAGGATGAGGAGCGGGAGGAGGATGAGGAGTGGGAAGAAGATGGGAGGAAGATGAGGAGTGGGAGGAAGATGGGGCATGGGGGGGGCAGACAGGGAGCGGGAGGAAGATGAGGAGCAGGAAGAAGGTGGGGAAGATGAGGAGGATGAAGAGCAGATGGGAATCGGGGGCAGATGGGGAGCGGGAGGAGGATGAGGATGAGGAGTGGGAGGAAGGTGGGGCACGGGGGGGGGCAGCTGGGGAGCGGGAGGAAGGTGGGAAGAGGCCGGGGAGCAGCTGGGGAGCGGGAGGATGATGGTGAGCGGGAAGAAGGCGGGGAGGGGGAGGAGGAGGGGGGGGAGGAAGGCTGAGAGGAGGAGGAAGGGGGGGGAGGAAGGCCGGGGGGTACCTTGGAGGCAGCGGGTGCGCAGGGCGGGGTCCAGCCCCCCCTGGATGATGGCGAAGAGGTGCTGGTGGTGGGGGCGGGCGTGGGCGGCGATGCAGCGGTCCAGCCAGCGCACGGACCTGGGGGGGGGGACACGGGGGGGTGGGGGGGGTCCTGGGGGGGGATCTGGGGGGTCCTGGGAGGGTCAGGGGGGGTCTGGGGGGTCCTGGAGGGCCTGGGAGGGGGTTCTGGGGGCTCTGGGGGGTCCTGGGAGGGTCTGGGGGGGGCTTGGAGGGGCGGCAGCAGGGGGTCTGGGGGGTCCTGTGAGGGGTCTGGGGGGTCCTGGGAGGGTCTGGGGGGGGGGGCTGGGGGGGGTTTGGGGAGCAGTGGGGGGGTCCCAGGGGGTCCTGTGGGGGGGTCTGGAGGGTCCTGGGAGGCTCTGGGGGGTCTGAGGGTGTCAGGGAGGGTCTGGGGGGGTTTTGGGGGGCAGTGGGGGGGTCCCAGGGCATTGGGGAGGGTCTGGGGGGGTCTGTGGGGTCTGTGGGGGGTCTGTGGGGGGTCTGGAGGGTCCTGAGAGGGGGTTTGGGGGGTGTGGGGGGTCCTGGGAGGGTCTGGGGGGGGTTTGGGGGGGTTTGGGGGGGCTCTGGAGGGTCTGGGGGGGTCTGGGGGGGGTTTGGGGGGCAGTGGGGGGGTCCCAGGGGGTCCTGTGGGGGGGGTCTGGGGGGTCCTGGGATGGTCTGGGGGGGGTTGGGGAGTCTGGGGGGGTTTTGGGGAGCAGCAGGGGGGTCTGGGGGGGTCCTGGGGGAGGTCTGGGGGGGTCCTGGGAGGGGGTTTTGGGGGGGCTGGGGGGTCCTGGGAGGGTCTGGGGGGGTCCAGGGGGGCATTAGGGAGTCTGGGGAGGTTTTGGGGGGTCTGGGGGGGTTTGAGGGGCAGCAGGGGGGTCTGGGGGGGTCCTGGGAGGGACTTGGGGGGTTTTGGGGGTCAGTGGGGGGGTCCCAGGGGGTCGGGGAGGCCCTGGGAGGGTCTGGGGGGGGTTTTGGGGGGCAGCAGGGGGGTCCCAGGGGGTCTTGGGGGGGTCTGGGGGGTTTTGGGGGGCAGTGGGGGGGTCCTGGGAGGGTCTGGGGGGGTTTTGGGGGGCTGTGGGGTCCTGGGAGGGTCTAGGGGGGGTTTTGGGGGGCAGTGGGGGGGTCCCCGGGGGTCAGAGAGGGTCTGGGGGGGGGGGGGTTGGGGGGTCTGGGGAGTCTGGGGGGCTTTGGGGGGATCTGGGGGGGGTTTGGGGGGCAGTGGGGGGGTCCCCGGGGGTCAGAGAGTGTCTCGTGGTGTTTGGGGGGCAGTGGGGGGTCCCAGGGGGTTGGGGAGGGTCTCGGTGGGGTTTGGGGGGCAGTGGGGGGTCCCAGGGGGTCCGAGGTGGGTCTGGGGGGAGGTAGGGGGGACTGGGGAGGTTTTGGGGGGCAGTGGGGGGTCCCAGGGGGTCAGGGAGGGTCTGGGGGGGCTCTGGAGGGTCTGGGGAGTCTGGGGGGGGGGTTGGGGGGCAGCAGGGGGTCCCAGGGGGTCCTGGGGGGGTTGGGGGGATCTGGGGGGGTTTTGGGGGGCAGTGGGGGGGTTTGGGGGGGGTCCCGGACCTGTGCATGGCCTCCTCGACGCGCGGCCCCCCCGTCGTGCTGCTCACCACGTCGTCCAGCTGCATCACGATGTCGGCGCCTGCGGGGTCGGGGGGGGGGGGGTGGGTGAGGATTTGGGGGGGGGGTCGGGGGTCCCAGGACCCCCCCCAGTCTGGGTTTTTTTGGGGTGGGGGGGGGTCCGTGGCCCACCCAGCGCGTTCTGGATCTGCATGGAGCGCTCGGGGCTGAGCAGGATCTCGCGGGCGTCGTAGGGGGAGCGGAAGCGGACACCGGCCTCGGTGACGGCCGCCAGCGCCGCCAGGGACACCATCTGGAACCCGCCGCTGTCCTGGGGGGGCGAGGGGGGGCACCGAGAGTGGGGGGGGGCGTGGGGGGGCACCGAGAATTGGGGGGGGGGGGCACGGGAATGGGGGGGGGGACCGATAATGGGGGGGGCACGGGGGGGCACCGAGAGTGGGGGGGGGACATGGGAAGGGGGGGGGGGGACCGATAATGGGGGGGGCACGGGGGGGCACTGAGAAGGGGGGGGGGGCATGGGGGGGCACCGAGAATGGGGGGGGGGACATGGGAAGGGGGGGGGGGACCGATAATGGGGGGGGCACGGGGGGGCACCGAGAGGGGGGGGGGGCATGGGGGGGCACTGAGAAGGGGGGGGGGGCACGGGAATGGGGGGGACACGGGAATGGGGGGGGCATGGGGGGGCACCGAGAGTGGGGGGGGACATGGGGGACACCGAGAATGGGGGGGGGACATGGGAATGGGGGGGGGCATGGGGGGGCACCGAGAATGGGGGGGGATATGGGAGAGGGACATGGACATGATAATGAGAGGGACATGATAATGGGGGGGGACCCTGATAATGGGGGGGGGCACCGAGAGTGGGGGGGGGCATGGGGGGCACCGAGAGTGGGGGGGGGACATGGGAATGGGGGGGGGACGTGGGGGGGCACCGAGAATGGGGGGGGGGCACGGGAATGGGGGGGGGCATGGGGGGGCACTGAGAAGGGGGGGGGCACCGATAATGGGGGGGGACACGGAGGGGGGGACACGGATCCCAATAATGGGGGGGGGGCACCGAGAATGGGGGGGGGAAATGGGGGGCACCGAGAATGGGGGGGGGGGGCACGGGAATGGGGGGGGATGTGGGGGGGCACTGAGAAGGGGGGGGATATGGGGGGCACCGAGAATGGGGGGGGCACCGAGAATGGGGGGGACGTGGAGGGGGGGACATGGATCCCAATAATGGGGGGGGGCACCGATAATGGGGGGGGGCACGGGAATGGGGGGGGACGTGGGGGGGCACCGAGAATGGGGGGGGGGCACAGGAATGGGGGGGGGCATGGGGGGGCACCGAGAATGGGGGGGGACACGGGAGGGGGGGGACACAGGTGGGGGGGACACCCAATAATGGGAGGGGGAGACCGATAATGGGGGGGGGCACTGATAATGGGGGGAGGACACGAAGGGGGGGACATGGACCCTGATAATGGGGGGGGGACATGGGGGGGCAGACCCCAATAAGGGGGGGGGACCCTGATAATGGGGAGGGACACGGACCCCGATAATGGGGCTGGTGGATCAGGACCCCCGGGGTTGTGGGGAGGGGGTTGTGGGAGGGGGGGGGGGGGCACTGGGGGGGGGGCTGGGGGTGTCACCCCCCCCCCTCCAGGGGGGGGCCCGGGGGTGCTGCCCCCCCTCACCGTCAGCAGGTTGTGGGGCCAGTCCATGAAGCCGTGCAGGCCCCCCCCGCGCTGCACCAGCTCCGGGCCCTGCGGGGGGGGGGGGTCAGACCGGGGGGGACCCCCAGGGGGCGGGGCTACCGCGCCTGGGGGCGGGGCTACAGGGGGGCGGGGCTATACAGGCTCCTCCAATGGGCACAGGTGGTCTGAGACCCCCGGGGCGTGGCCAGGCCAAGGGGCGTGGCCAGGCCAAGGGGCGTGGCCATCGCAGGGGGCGGGGCCTTCTGAGGGATCCCTCCAATAGACTCTTGGGGGCGTGGCCTTCGGGGGCGTGGCCACACCGTGATTGGGGGCGTGGCCTTCCCGGGGGCGTGGCCACCCTGGGGCTAGGGGGCGTGGCCTTCCCGTGGGCGTGGCCTTCCGGTGGGCGGGGCCCTGCCGTGCCCGCTGCTCCCCGGTGGCTGCGGGCGGCCCCTCCCCCGGCCCCGGCGGCCCCTCCCGGCCCGGCCCGGCCCGTCCCGCCCCCCCCCCCGCCCCGCCCCGCCGCGGCGGCGCTCACCGGCCGCGTGCCCAGGTGGTAGGTGTTGCCGAGGCAGATGCGGCAGCCGAGCGCGGCGAGCTGGGCCGCCGTGATGCCCTTGGCGGTCCCGCGGGTAGCCACGGGCATGAAGACGGGGCAAGGGACGGGGCCGTGCGGCAGCCGCAGCTCGCCCGCCCGCGCCCGGCTCTGCTCACACTCCGCCATCACCCGCAGCAGCGGCCCCGGCGCCGGCCCCGCCGCCCTGGGCGCCGCCATCTTCCCGCTGCCCCACGTGACCCGCGCTTCCGGCCGCCCGCCGGAAGTGGCCGTAACCAAGGGCAACGCGGGCGCCATGTTGGGGCTGCGGCCTCCGCGCTGGGCCTCGGCGGGGGGTCGGGACCCTCCTCCGGCCCCGGGGCCCTCGGCAGAGCCCCTCTCCGCTCCCCCATGTCCCCCGGGGAGAACCCCCCCCTTTCCCCCTCCCTGTGATCCCCGGGAGAGCCCCCTCCGCACCCTGTGGCCCTCGGGGAGAGCCCCCTCCCCTGGTCCCTATGTCCCCCAGGGAGAGCCCCCTCCTCTGCCTCCCTCATCCTGAGGAGAGCCCCTTCCCCTGCTCCCTAAACCCCCCAGGGAGAGCCCCCTCCTCTGTCCCCCTGTCCTGGGGGAGACCCCCCTCCCCTCGTCCCTAAGCCTCCCAGGGGACACCCCCGTCCTCCATCCCCTGCCTCAGTTTCCCCTCACACAACAGCTCCGTCCATCCCCTCGGGATCCCCCGTACCGGCCTCCCCCGGGATTTCACCCCGGGGGCGCCTCATCTTCAGGACCCTGCGAGCCCCGAGCAGGTCTGAGCGGGGAGAGACCCCCCCTCATTTACCCCTTTGCACCCCATTTACCCCCCGGGGCAGCTCCCGGGGGGGGTGTGAAGGCCCGACGGGATCCAGGCGCCTCACGTCGGAGGATCCGGCGGGGATAGGAAGGGAGGATGTGCGTGGGAAGCCCGAGCTGGGGGAATATTCCCTGTTTTGATATCAATTGCTATTTTTATTTCTCCAGACTGTGCCGTAATCAGGCCCTGGTGCGAGGGAGGCGAGCGTGCCGGCGCGGCGCGTGGGAACCCGCCCGTCTGCAGGAGGTAACGGCGCCGGGGACGAGCCGGTGGCTCCCAAAACAGGCACACGGGCCTCTCCGGGGGGGAGATCGTGACTGCGCCGTTTGGGGGGGGCTCTGCCTCCCCGGTCAGACCTTAACCGGGGAGGGGAAGGGACACGGGACGCGCCCTGAGCTGGCTCGGTGCGACAGCAGCGTCCGGTTAGAAATTTCCTAGAACTCAATTAAAACGACCTTCAGGAACGATCCGGCAAACGCCGGCACCGGAGGGCTCGGGCGATGGGTTTGGGAGCTGCCGTCCCGCCCGGGAGGTGGCTGCGAGCGGCTTTCGGAGCTCGGTCACCCGCGGGGACCCCGGGAGCGGGGCTGTCCCCCCTCACCGGTGACACCGGGACGTTCCGGTGGTGCCGTGAGCCCCAGGACTGGCCGGGAGGGTCACGCTGCGGTGAGCAGAGGTGGGACAAACCCCGTTTTCTCCTTCCCCGTTCCCAGCTGGAAGATGGACGCGGCACGGCCCGAGCCCCCCGCCCCGCGGCAGCCGGAGCCGCGGGAGAGGCCGAACCGGCGCTCGGTGGATCGGCTCAGCCCGGAGCTCCGGCCGGAGAGATCCACCCTGCTCAGCATGGACGGGAAGCTGCTGGGGCCAGAGCTGAGCCGCATCCGGAGCGGTAGGGACACCGGGAGGGGGGTTCCCCTGGGAACGGGGGGTCTGGCCCCCCCCAGTTCACACCCTGGGGGGCTCCTGGGGGGCTGCTCTCACCCCACCGGCGTTTGGGAGGTCGCCGTCACCCCGGACTCCGGGCGCCGCTGCCCTGGGAGCGGGGTGTGGCGCTGCCCCGGGGTGGTTTTTGGGGTGCTGAGGGATTCTCTGCGCCCCCCAATCGCCAACCGGGTCCCAGGAGGGGCCGGTTGGGGTCTGACGGCTCCGTGTGTCCCCCCCCGACCCCCCAGAGCTGGCCCTGCCGGACACCGACCTGCCCCAGGACCTGCCCTCCGGCTACCTCTGCCGCCAGCGCCGCTCCCTGCCCGCCTTCCCCGTGGCCCCCGGCCCCCAGCCCCCCGCCGAGCTCAGGTAGGTGAGGGTCTGGGGGCCGGGGGGGGCCGTGAACCGGCTGTCGGGGCTCCCGGTGCCGGGGCCACACCCTGACACCCCCCCCCCATCTCTTCCAGGGGCAGCTCGGACGTGCTGTGCGCCGGCCGGTTCCCGGCGGGGCTCAGCCGGTTGGTGACGGGCATGCAGACCCCCGTCCCGCCGCGATGCCGCGGCAGCCCCCCGGTACCGGAGCCCGCCCGGGGGGAGGCGGGGCGCTGAGGGGAGCCCCCCCCCCCCCCCGCCGCGGCACGGGGTGAAGGTGTGAAATAAAGACCCCCCCAAGGCGACGGCCGTGGTGGTGCTGGGGGTCCCCCGGGGCCGGGGGGGGTCCCCGGGGGCTGCCGTTGGTGTGCGCGGCTACACGGGGGTCTACGGTCAATGGGCTGTGCCCGGGAAGGAGCAAAGCAGCCAATGGGCTGGCAGGGATCGTTGATTGACAGCCGGCTGGCGAATGGCGAGAGGGTTTTCTCCCCGCTCAGATTCCCCGCTTCGACTGGATTGGGCAATCTGGTGGAGTGGCAGGCGCGCTGTCCAATGAGAAGGGAGGGTGGGTGGGGCGAGGCGGGTGAACTCGTCCCGTCTCTCTCGGGCGGTGATTCGTTAGCTGTGCGGAGCGGCAGTCGTCTCGGCCAATGAAATGGCAGGACGATGTCGCGGGGCGGGGGCAACGAGCAGCGCCGCCTCAGCTGACAGGCCAGCGCCACCTCCCATTGGTTGATAGGGATGAGTGACGCGGTGGGAGGCCAATGGAACGGTAGAGAAGGGGCGGGGGTTATCGGTCACACCCTCCCCGCTGATTGACAGCGCGCTGATCCACTCCGCTCGGCTGCTTCCTCTGATTGACGGCTGATCCGGCCAATGGCCGCGCGGGCTGAGGGGGAGCGGGGCGGGCCCGGCGCAGCGGCGCCCCGGGGGTGTCGCCAGTGCCGGATGAGGAGACTCGGAGGGGAAGTTGGGCCGCCGCCGCCGCGGGCCCTGTGAGGAGGAGCCGGAGCCGCCGCCGGGAGAGCGGGAGCGTGGTCCCGTGTGCCCCCCCCCGCCGCCATGGGGAACCGGGGCATGGAGGAGCTGATCCCGCTGGTGAACAAGCTGCAGGACGCGTTCAGCTCCATCGGGCAGAGCTGCCACCTCGACCTGCCGCAGATCGCCGTGGTGGGCGGGCAGAGCGCGGGCAAGAGCTCGGTGCTGGAGAACTTCGTGGGCCGGTGAGTCGCGGGGGGGGGGGGGGTTGGGCGGGGAGGGGCGGGCGGTGACGCCGCCGCTGCTGCCCGCCCGGCCGCCGCTGCGCCGCTGGCGTAAGCGCGCTTCGTGAATCCCGCTTGCGTAGGGCGCGGCCGCGGCCTGAGGGACCCCCCTCAGCGCGCTCCGCCGCCGCTACGCAAACTGCGGAGCGCTCCGGCGGCTCGCTCCCCTCGCCCGGCCGTGCCCTACGCACTTGGCGTAAGGCGCGGCTCCGGCCGAAGCGGGTCACCGGCGGCCCCTTTACGCCGGCGGCGTAGGCGGGGGCTCGGGACGTGGGTGGCGCGCGCGGCGCTGGCGTAGGGGGGTTCTGTGAATACGGGAGGGGGGTCCCGGTGCGGGGATGCGCGGCCATGGCAGGTGCCGGCCCGCGGCACCGGGGCCCCGCACCGACCCCCGAGCGGCGAGGCGGCGGCCATGGGGGTGCTGCCAGGCAGGGGAGGCTCCCACGGGCCTCCCGCCTCTGCCCAGTGCTCCCAGTTCCCCCCAGTGCAGCTCCCGGCTCTGCCCGGTGCTCCCAGTTCCCCCCAGTGCAGCTCCCGGCTCTGCCCGGTGCTCCCAGTTCCCCCCAGTGCAGCTCCCGGCTCTGCCCGGTGCTCCCAGTTCCCTCCAGTGCAGCTCCTGCCTCTGCCCAGTGCTCCCAGTTCGCCCCAGCGCAGCTCCCGCCTCTGCACGGTGCTCCCAGTTCCCCCCAGTGCAGCTCCCGGCTCTGCCCAGTGCTCCCAGTTCCCCCCAGCGCAGCTCCCGCCTCTGCCCAGTGCTCCCAGTTCCCCCCAGTGCAGCTCCCAGCTCTGCCTGGTGCTCCCAGTTCCCCCCAGGTGCAGCTCCCACCTCTCCCCAGTGCTCCCAGTTCCCCCCGGGTGCTCATACTGGTGTGTGTCGGCATCTCCGGATCCTCCTAGGACACTGGGAACGCTGCCACGGCGTGAGGAGGACCTGGGGCAGCACTGGTTCAGAGGGAGCGAACCGTGCACCAGTACAGGCTGGGGGTTGCACCAGTACATACTGGGGGGTTGACCTGCAGAGAAGGACCTGGGGGTTCTGGGGGACACCGAGTTCCCCACGAGCCAACAAGGTGAACCAGGATTGGCCAGTGGTGTCCTGGGGTGCGTGAGGAAGAGTGTGGGCAGGTCGAGGGAGGTTGTCCTCCCTGGTGGAGGCCACACCTGGAGTAACTGGGCCCAGTTCTGGGCCCCCCAGTTCCAGGAAGACCCTGGGGTCAGTTTTGGGCTCCTCGCTACAACAAAGACCTCGAGGGGCTGGAGCGAGTCCAGAGAAGGGCAACGGAGGTGGTGGAGGAGCTGGAGCCCGAGGAGAAGGGTCTGGAGAGCTTGTGAGGAGCAGCTGAGGGAGCTGGGGTGGGTCAGTGTGGAGAAGAGGAGGCTGAGGGGAGACCTTATGGCTCTACCTGAGAGGAGGGTGTGGTGAGGTGGGGGTTGGGTCTCTTCTCCCAAGCGATGGGACGAGAGGAAACGTCCTCAAGTTGCCCCAGGGGAGGTTCAGGTTGGAGATCAGGGACAATTTCTTCCCCCAAAGGGTTGTCAAGCGTTGGCACAGGCTGCCCAGGGAGGTGGTGGAGTCCCCATCCCTGGGGGGATCTCAAAGCTGTGGAGATGTGGTGCTGAGGGACATGGTTAGTGGTGGCCTTGGTAGTGTTGGGTTAACGGTTGGACTTGATGGTCTTCAAGGTCCTTCCCACCCCAAACTCTTGTTCCTCGCCGCGAGCCCCTTCCCTCGCAAAGGCCGACGCCGGGTGACGCCGTAACGACGCTTCTGCTCCCAGGCTGATAACGTCGGGCTCGGGGTTGTCCCCTCGCCGGGGTTTCGGTGTCCTCATGCTGGGGACGTGCGCCCTCGAGATAGCGCCGAGCCCTCGGTGAGGGGCGTCGGGGCTTTGCTACGGGGCCGCGGCGTTGAGAGGATAAGGCACGGCCAAGGATTTGACACCCAGCCCAGGGTGGGGAGGAGGACACGTCCGCCCCGATAACGGGGGGAGCAGAGCTGATTTCACCCCACACGAACGCTGCGGGGTTGAAAAATCAGAGAATCATGGAATGGTTTGGGTTGGAAGGGACCTTCAAGACCATCGTTAGGTCCTTCTGAACCAAGAGCAGCTCGTTTGCCTTTTGAATCGTAGAATCATCGAATGGTTTGGGTTGGAAGGGACCTTCAAGACCATCAGGAGGTCCTTCTGAACCAAGAGCAGCTCGTTTGCCGTTTGAATTGTAGAATCACAGAGTGGTTTGGGTTAGAAGGGACCTTCAAGACCATCAGGAGGTCCTTCTGAACCAAGAGCAGCTCGTTTGCCTTTTGAGTCGTAGAATCACAGACTGGTTTGGGTTGGAAGGGACCTTCAGGACCATCACAAGGTCCTTCTGAACCAAGAGCAGCTCGTTTGCCTTTTGAATCGTAGAATCACAGACTGGTTTGGGTTGGAAGGGACCTTCAAGACCACCTCTCGGGTGGGTTTTAATTGTTTGAAGAAGCCTAAAGACTTCTTTAGGCTGCGTTAACGCAGGACAGGGCAGCCACGAGTTATGGTGGTCCCTTCCATGGCCCAAGTGTCCGAGAGACGCGTTACAAACCCCGTTGAGATGACTTGAGATGCTGTTGGTCATGGAAAAAGCCTGTGGAGGAGCTGGGGGTTGGGCTCAGCTGCCTGGAGGCCTCTAAATCTGTGAATTAGGCGCCGGACTTAAATATATCTGAGGGGAAGGAGCGTGTCTGGGTGCTGCATCTGTTTCCGCGGGTGTCGAAATAGGTTGGTGTGGGTACACGAGGGCTCGGAGCGACCCGGTTCTCAGTCTACAACTGCCTGAAGGGAGGGTGGAGAGGACAGTCGGCCTCTTCTCCCAGGCAACCAGCGCTGGGACAAGAGGACACGGCCTCAAGCTTGGCCAGGGGAGGGTCAGGTTGGCCATCAGGAAGCATTTCTTCTCAGCAAGGGTCATCAGACACTGGAAGGGGCTGCCCAGGGAGGTGGCGGAGTCACCATCTCTGGGGGGTCTAAAAGCCATGGAGATGTGGTGCTGAGGGACATGGTTAGTGGTGGCCTTGGCAGTGTTGGGTTAACGGTTGGACTTGATGGTCTTAAAGGTTCTTCCCAACCCAAAGCTCCTTTCCAAGCATTTCTTCTCCACAAGGGTCATCAGACACTGGAAGGGGCTGCCCAGGGAGGTGGTGGAGTCACCATCTCTGGGGGGGTTTAAGACAAGACTGGCCATGGCACTTAGTGCCCTGGTCTAGTTGCCATGGTGGTGTCAGGGCCATGGTTGGACCCGATGAGCCCTGAGGGCTCTTCCAACCTCATTGATTCTGTGATTTAGCGGGGAAAACACGACGGGAAATCCAAAATACTGCGTTAAAACGACGGGACGAGCTGTTTTAAACCCCGTCCTGATGACACACGCGTTGACCGACCCCTCTTTGGAGCCCTTTTGTCAGGACGAGCGTGCCGACGGCGCCCAACCTCCCCCCCGGCCCCGCTCTCCGGCACACGGCGGCGTAAGAGGCGATTCTCAGAGCCCGACAAAACCCAACCATTGAGCTCGGCCCGGGGTGACAATGGAGCCGTTGTGATCCAACCCCCCCGCTCGGCAGCGTCGTCGAGGAACCAAACCTCAATGGGGCATTATGAGGGGTTTGGGTGGCGTTATGGGTGCTCCAGTGGCCATAAATAAAGCCGGGGTTAAGCCGGGCAGCGGGTGACAACAGGGCTTGGGGGGTGGAGGTGGCCAGACCTCGCTGGAGATCCTTCACCTTCTGCTGGTGTGACACTGAATCGGGTCCATAAAACACTTCAGAGACCCCAAAATGGGGATAAACCCCAACATTTGAGCCAAGGACCAACATCTCTGGCCCACGGTGGCTCGCTGAGGTGTTTAAGCCGGTGCTAAACCATGTTTAAACCTCTTGGAGGGAGGATTTATCCGCGGAGGAGGATGGAGACGGGAGCGACCCGTTCGTGGGGCTTTTCCATAAAATATTCCCTGGTTTTGGTTCAGCCGCGGTGGCCGCGTGGGGGCCAGGTTGGGTGCGGGTGTAAATCACGGCCAGGGCTGGATCAGTCGGGGTGGATTTAATCAATTTAATTAATTTAATCGATTTAATCTCGAGGTGTTGCAGAAATGGGGGGGGGGGAGTGTGTTATCCACGGGCGGAGCTGGCTGGGGATGGAGCTGAAGGAAGGGGATAACGAGATGCTCGTTAGCGAGAACGTCTCGGAGGGACGTGGAAGGATGTGGGTCTCCTCACAGGGTGTTTGGGGTGGCTTTTCCCTGGATTTGGGGGAAGAGCTGCCATGGGGTCACGGGGAAAGGGTCTGAGGAGAGAAATGGGAGCCTGAAACTGGAGAGGGGACGGGCAGGGACGAGGCAGCGCGCGCCGCCTTCGCCACGGGAGGTTTCCCAGGGGCCGGGGTGTGTTTATCTGCGTTTCCTCCACCAACGACCTTTGTCTTGTCGCTCTCTGTAAAACCGAGTTTCCTGGTCCCGCACGCAAGCGGCGGCCGGAGGGTTGTTCTGAAGTAACCGGGTGAACGGGCAGATCCGGGTCCCTCGTCGTCGTTTCAAACGCGGCTTCGAGCTCGCTCCGCGCGGGTTACGTCCCCGAGCTGCGTCAGCCCCGCGGAGGCCTCGCTCCGCGCCGCCCGCCCCGCGGCTCTGAGTCACTTTGGTGTCACTTAAACGCCGAAGGGACCTTCTGGGAAGCTGCTGCTGTGTTTGCAGTGGGTGTTTTCTCAGGGAGATGGTTCCTACCGAGCCTGGCTGCACAACACGAGCGCGGTGACACCCCTTGGTTGTAAAAACACCCGTGGGTGACACGAGGGGTTGGCCAACGTCGCGCCATCCTCTTGTTGGGCCTCACTTTGCCTCCAAAGAGCAGTTGCTTGGGCCTGACCCCGCTCCATCAAGGTCAGGAGGCCTGGAGCTGGGGGGTTTGTATAATTAACCCCCCCAGGGCTCATTAACGTGGCGCTGCGGGTGGCAGAAGGGAGCAGCGGAGCGTGCCCGGCCTGTTGGATCCCCTCCGGGTCGCAGGAGACGCTGTGTTGCCCTGGCCCCGATGCTCTCCCCTCCCGGGGAGAGGTTTTTCTGCCTCTCACGGTGTTTATTTGAAGGAAGAAGCTGCCACCCGCTTTCCAAATAGCGTATCGGGACCCGTCATAGCGAAACCGCGGCGCCGTCACCGCGCCGGTGCCAAAACAAGGCCTGGGGTTGAGGCAGCCGCCCCCAGACGCTTCCCTTTCCTGTCGCATCCCACCTCGCCGGGGCCGCAGGACCTGTCGTCCTGGTTGGGCAGGAGGCTCTTGATGAGGGTGGTAAAAGCCCGTTTCTATTTAGGGAAACCTCCTTCTTGGGGCTGCCCTCCCCGGTGTGGCTCTGCTGTTTGCTCCCAAGTCTCCTACGCGACGTTTGGGTGAAGAAGGTGACGTTCCCAGTGTGGATATTGTGGCTGTAATTAGAATTATGGAATGGTTTGGGTTGGAAGGGACCTTCAAGACCATCAGGAGGTCCTTCTGAACCAAGAGCAGCTCGTTTGCCTTTTGAATCGTAGAATCATGGAATGGTTTGGGTTGGAAGGGACCTTCAAGACCATCGTTAGGTCCTTCTGAACCCAGAGCAGCTCATTTGCCTTTTGAATCATAGAATCATTGGATGGTTTGGGTTGGAAGGGACCTTCAAGACCATCAGGAGGTCCTTCTGAACCAAGAGCAGCTCGTTTGCCTTTTGAATCATAGAACCATCGAAGGGTTTGGGTTGGAAGGGACCTTCAAGACCATCCAGTCCCAACCCCCTGCCATGGGGACACCTTCCACCAGCCCAGGTTGCTCCCAGCCCCATCCAACTTGGCCTTGAACCCTGCCAGGGAGGGGGCAGCCACAGCTTCTCTGGGCAACCTGGGCCAGGCTCTCACCACCCTCATTAGGAATTTCTTCCCAATATCTCATCTCAATCTCCCCTCTTCCAGTTTAAATTCACAACTGGAGATGCTGACGTGGGGAGTTGGGTACAGCCCAGGCCGGGGTTGACTCCCCGCTGCAGCCTCTCCCCCTGCCCAGGGTGTCCTTGGGCACGGGGGACAGCGCTGGCACCGCCTGCCCGCTGTGCCACCTCGTTTCCTCGTGCCCAGCTGATAAGCTGGACGTGCTCCCTCGTTAAGGGAAGCAATCAACCCGCTCTGGCCTCACCCAGGGAGCTCTCATCGCTCACGTTTCCCAGCAAGCAAAGCCACTTTGCCACCCAATTCCCATCGCCCTCAGCCCTGGAGAAGGGAGCTGCTGGGTGGTGACAGCCCCAAACAAAGCTGCTTGTGGTGGCAGCACCATTTCCAGGCAGGAAAAACCCCACAAAAGCTGGGGGCAGGAGAAACATCATGGGGGGAAAAGCTGCTTTGTGAATTCCCACACCCCCAGCCTCGAGAGCGGCCACTCGGAAGCGATACCCGGCGTTGTTGGCCTCTTCTCCCAGGCAACCAGCGCTAGGACAAGAGGACACAGCCTCAAGCTTGGCCAGGGGAGGGTCAGGTTGGTCATCAGGAAGCATTTCTTCTCAGCAAGGGTCATCAGACACTGGAAGGGGCTGCCCAGGGAGGTGGTGGAGTCACCATCTCTGGGGGGATCTAAAAGCCGTGTAGATGTGGTGCTGAGGGACATGGGTTATTGGTGGCCTTGGCAGTGTTGGGTTAACGGTTGGACTTGATGGTCTTCAAGGTCCTTCCCAACCCAAAGCTCCTTTCCAAGCATTTCTACTCAGCAAGGGTCATCAGACACTGGAAGGGGCTGCCCAGGGAGGTGGTGGAGTCACCATCTCTGGGGGGGTTTAAGACAAGCCTGGACATGGCCCTTAGTGCCCTGGGCTAGTTGCCATGGTGGTGTCAGGGCCATGGTTGGACTCGATGAGCCCAGAGCGCTCTGCCAACCTCAGGGATTCAGGGGTTCTGTTGTGAGGACGTGGGAGCCGCTCTCCTCTGCACTGGTGCCCACTTGCTCTGGGGCACGGGGAGCTCTGCCCTCGCTGAGGGTCGTCGGAGCCAGGGCTCCCGTCTCTCCCTTTTTCCACAGGGAGAAGGGTGGGAGGACGGCCTTGGGAGCAGGGCCAGCGCTGGGACACCACGTTCCTGCCCTGCCACGGGTGTCTGTGGTCTCAGGAGCATCTTTTACCCTCCTCCAGCTCCCGCTGCAGCGCAGGAACCAGCTCTGTGTAGGGTCCAGCCCCTCCACGCCGTCCCCTGGTACCTGCTGTTTACGTATCGGGGTCATCAACTCAGTACAGCATTAATTTGCTTCTTTAACCACGTCAGTAAATGTCTTTTAATTCCTTTGCAGGGACTTCCTTCCCCGAGGCTCTGGGATCGTCACTCGGAGGCCTCTCATCCTGCAGCTCATCTTCTCCAAGACAGGTACGGTCTGGCTGGGCTGGCACCGAAAAATCGGGGTCTGTTCCTCAGGAGGCCTCTGCAGAAGGCTGCAATGATCATTTTTTTCCCCAAAATATGATAAATCCCGAGTCAGGCTGCAGTAGGTTTGTAAAATAGCGAGTTGTCCCTCGTCAGAGGCGTTGTGCTGGCACAGGGGAGGGCAGGGGAGCTGTGGGGCTGCAGGGGAAGGGGGAGCAGAGCGTGGGTGGAGGCGGTGGCACATTTAGGTCCGTCCTTGTGCTCCCCTCTGGCAGAATCGATGAGGTTGGCAGAGCCCTCTGGGCTCATCGAGTCCAACCATGGCCCTGACACCACCATGGCAACTAGCCCAGGGCACTAAGTGCCATGGCCAGGCTTGTCTTAAACCCCCCCAGAGATGGTGACTCCCCCACCTCCCTGGGCAGCCCCTTCCAGTGTCTGATGACCCTTGCTGAGAAGAAATGCTTGGAAAGGAGCTTTGGGTTGGGAACCTTCAAGGTTGGGACCTTTGGTTGGGACCTTTAAGACCATCAAGTCCAACCATTAACCCAACACTGCCAAGGCCACCACTAACCATGTCCCTCAGCACCACATCTCCACAGGTTTTAGATCCCCCCGAGATGGTGACTCCCCCACCTCCCTGGGCAGCCCCTTCCAGTGTCTGATGACCCTTGCTGAGAAGAAATGCTTCCTGATGGCCAACCTGACCCTCCCCTGGCCAAGCTTGAGGCTGTGTCCTCTTGTCCTGGCGCTGGTTGCCTGGGAGAAGAGGCCGACTGTCCGCTCCACCCTCCCTTCAGGCAGTTGTAGACTGCACTAAGGTCCCCTCTGAGCCTCCTCTTCTCCAGGCTAAACCCCCCCAGCTCCCTCAGCCGCTCCTCGCAGCTCAGACCCTCCAGACCCTTCCCCACCTTGGTCGCCCTCCTCTGCACTCGCTCCAACCCCTCAACATCTCTCTTGAAGTCCATGGGCTTGTGGTGGCCCAAGTGTCAGACCCGGCCCTTGTCCCTGTTGAACCTCACGCCGTTGGTCTTGGCCCATGGATCTCCCTTCCAGGAGACAAACATTAACCCAGCCCCAGCTCCTCTGCGGGGAACACACCCGTGCACAGAAAAGCAGCTGCTTTTTTGGGGCCTCTGTGTAGCCTCCTTGGGGCGTCTGTGATTGTTCTGAAAGAGTTTTGCAACCCGACAGTGGAGGAGAAGCTGGAGGGGAGCGGGGAAGCCAAGCAGGGAGGTGAGGGGGAAAGAGGGACAGCGCTTCCCTCCAGTCCCCAGGGATAATGACTCCCTGACTCCTTGTGACAGCTCCTTATCTGCCCCTTGAAAAGGAATTTTAATAGATTTGGGGCCACGACTTGCCCCCGGGGAGAGGGATGGTGCAACTCACTTCCTCCCTCCGCGGGTGGGGTGAGGGGAAATGCCAGCCCTGCCCTCGCCCATCCACTCCTACCGGTTCCAGCGCCCTGTGACACCTTATCACCCGAAGGCCACGAGGGACATTTTGCAAGGCCCTGACGTCTTGTGGGTACCCGAAACGATGAATGACTCGAGAAACAGGTCGCCTGAATAAAGGCGAGAGGATGCTGCGGAGCGCGGCTCCACGCACCGCTCTGCTCGGCTGGGACGGACCCAAGAAATGCTTCTTGATGTGACTTCAAGAGAGATGTTGAGGTGTTGGAGCGAGTGCAGAGGAGGGCGACCAAGGTGGGGAAGGGTCTGGAGGGTCTGAGCTGCGAGGAGCGGCTGAGGGAGCTGGGGGGGTTTAGCCTGGAGAAGAGGAGGCTCAGAGGGGACCTTAGTGCAGTCTACAACTGCCTGAAGGGAGGGTGGAGCGGACAGTCGGCCTCTTCTCCCAGGCAACCAGCGCCAGGACAAGAGGACACAGCCTCAAGCTTGGCCAGGGGAGGGTCAGGTTGGCCATGAGGAAGCATTTCTTCTCAGCAAGGGTCATCAGACACTGGAAGGGGGTGCCCAGGGAGGTGGGGGAGTCACCATCTCTGGGGGGATCTAAAAGCCGTGTAGATGTGGTGCTGAGGGACATGGTTAGTGGTGGCCTTGGCAGTGTTGGGTTAACAAAACAATATGTAAATGCCCTTTACATATTATAAATATGTAAAGGGCAAGTGTCAAGAGGATGGAGCCAGGCTCTTCTCAGTGACATCCCTTGACAGGACAAGGGGCAATGGGTGCAAGCTGGAGCACAGGAGGTTCCACTTAAATTTGAGGAAAAACTTCTTTACTGTAAGGGTGACTGAACACTGGAACAGGCTGCCCAGAGAGGTTGTGGAGTCTCCTTCTCTGGAGACATTCAAAACCCGCCTGGACGCGTTCCTGTGTGATATGGTCTAGGCAATCCTGCCCCGGCAGGGGGATTGGACTGGATGATCTTTCGAGGTCCCTTCCAATCCCTAACATTCTGTGATTCTGTGATTCTGTGATTCTGTAACAGTTGGACTTGATGGTCTTAAAGGTCCTTCCCAACCAAAAGCTCCTTTCCAAGCATTTCTTCTCAGCAAGGGTCATCAGACACTGGAAGGGGCTGCCCAGGGAGGTGGGGGAGTCACCATCTCTGGGGGGGTTGAAGCCAAGCCTGGCCATGGCACTTAGTGCCCTGGTCTAGTTGCCATGGTGGTGTCAGGGCCATGGTTGGACTCGATGAGCCCAGAGGGCTCTGCCAACCTCAGTGATTCTGAGAGATGGAGCTGTCGGGGTCGGAGTCAGGTCCTGTGATGGTGCCCGGGGTTGTTGTTTGTGGTGCAGAGCAATAAATCTCGAGAGAATGAGGAAATAAAGAGCTGCTGGTGCAGGTGGAGGGGAGCTGCGGTTCCTTCAGCCGGGAAACCGGGAAGCGCCGTCGCTCCTTCCTCGTTGGACGGTGCGAGGATGATATCCCAGGTCTCCAGCCCTGGTGTGATGGGGGTTTGCTGCCTTTGCCCCTCCCAGAGCCACCAGAGCATGTTGGCAACCAAAGACTCCGAGCTTTTCTTGGACGTGTGGAGTCTGGGCAATAAAAGGTTTCAAAGGCATCGGCGGGGAGCGAAAGGCAAACAGGCGCGGGGGGAAAACAAACAGGGCCATTCTGGTGGCCAGAGCCAGCGCCGGCCGCCTGCCAGCAGCTCCCCCAAGGGCGGGTTCTTCGTTGGCAAAGGGAAGCGTTAACTCCCGCGTCGACATCAAAGCAGCTGCTGGCAGCGGGGAGGCAGCAGGCGGGGTGGCTGGCTGCCGGCCTGAGCCAGGGCAAGGCCGAGTGTGTCTGGGGCTGCTGCCAGGCAGGAGGCTGGAGGCAACCCGGTCTGGGGAAGGGATCGTCCCTCTGTGCTCGGCACTGGCGAGGGGACACCTCGAATCCTGTGTCCAGTTGTGGGCCCCAAGAGAGATGTTGAGGTGTTGGAGCGAGTGCAGAGGAGGGCGACCAAGGTGGGGAAGGGTCTGGAGGGTCTGAGCTGCGAGGGATGGCTGAGGGAGCTGGGGGGGTTTAGCCTGGAGAAGAGGAGGCTCAGAGGGGACCTTAGTGCAGTCTACAACTGCCTGAAGGGAGGGTGTAGGGTCAAGGTTGGCCAGGGGAGGGTCAGGTTGGCCATGAGGAAGCATTTCTTCTCAGCAAGGGTCATCAGACACTGGAAGGGGCTGCCCAGGGAGGTGGTGGAGTCACCATCTCTGGGGGGGTTGAAGACAAGACTGGACGTGGCACTTAGTGCCCTGGTCTAGTTGCCATGGTGGTGTCAGGGCCATGGTTGGACTTGATGAGCCCAGAGGGCTCTGCCAACCTCAGGGATTCTGGGTTAATCCCTGGGCAGGTCCTCGGGGTCCTGCAGAGGCACCAGTCCTGCCTTGGCTCCTCACGCGGTGCGACACAGAGGTGTCTCTGAACCGGTTGAATCTCGGTGTGTTGGGCTCCACGTGGCCCAAACTATCTTTTTTTTTTTATTATTTTTTATTTTAATTTCTTTTTCTTTCTTCCAGAATACGCCGAGTTTTTGCACTGCAAATCCAAAAAGTTCACAGATTTCGACGAGGTGCGGCAGGAGATCGAAGCGGAGACCGACAGGGTGACGGGGACGAACAAAGGCATCTCGCCCGTCCCCATCAACCTCCGTGTCTACTCGCCGCATGGTGAGATGATATTTCTCTGCCCCGGGCCTCCCTGTGTGCTAAAACACCCAGGGATTTCACCCAGCCTGTGCCCTAAAAGCAAACATTGGCCGTGGTGTCCATCTGGCTGATCTTATACCAGCCTGGAGGTCAGTGGGGGCTACCTGGGCCACCCCTGAGCCAACCCAGCAGAAGCTCCTCCTTCAGAGGAGGCTTTTAAGGCTTGTGGAGGGGTGGATCTGTCCACAGATCCACGAAACCAAGAGCTCCCAACGCCCTTGACCCCACACACGGGTGGTCTCTGTCCTTTGCAGTGTTGAACCTGACTCTGATCGACCTCCCGGGTATCACCAAAGTGCCGGTGGGGGACCAACCGCAGGACATCGAGTACCAGATCAAAGACATGATCTTGCAGTTCATCAGCAGGGAGAGCAGCTTGATCCTGGCCGTCACGCCGGCCAACATGGACCTGGCCAACTCGGACGCGCTCAAGATGGCGAAAGAAGTTGATCCTCAAGGTGAGAAGGACGCGTCCTCCTGCCCCTCTCTGCCCTGGCACGGGGGGATGAAGCCTTCAGAGGCTCTCGCTGCCGAGTCTCATCTATCAGCTCCTCAATTTTGGTACCAGAGGGGCGTCCCTCAGGGGTTGGTACTGGGACCAGTCCTGTTTAACATCTTTGTTGGTGGGACAGTGGGATTGAGTGTGCCCTCAGCGAGTTTGGGATGACACCGAGCTGGGTGGTGTGGTGGCCACGCTGGAGGGAAGGGATGGCATCCAGAGGGACCTGGACAGGCTGGAGAGAGACCTGGACAGGCTTGAGAGGAACCTTGACAGGCTGGAGAGCTGGGCCTGTGCAAACCACATGAAGTTCACCAAGGCCAAGTGCAAGGTCCTGCACGTGGGTTGGGGCGATCCCAAGCACAAACACAGGCTGGGTGGAGAATAGATTGAGAGCAGCCCTGAGGAGAAGGACCTGGGGGTGATGGTTGAGAAGGACCTGGGGGTGATGGGTGAGGAGAAGCTCACCATGAGCCGGCAACATGTGCTCGCAGCCCAAAAGCCACCCGTGTCCTGGGCTGCATCCCCAGCAGCGTGGCCAGCAGGGTGAGGGAGGAGATTCTGCCCCTCTGCTCTGCTCTCCTGAGACCCCCCCTGCAGTGCTGCGTCCAGCTCTGGGCCCCCAGCACAAGGACATGGAGCTGTTGGAGCGAGTCCAGAGGAGGCCACGGAGATGCTCCGAGGGCTGGAACCCCTCTGCTCTGGAGACAGGCTGAGAGAGCTGGGGCTGTTCAGCCTGGAGAAGAGAAGGCTCCGGGGAGACCTTCTAGCACCTTCCAGTGCCTGAAGGGGCTACAGGAAAGCAGGAGAGGGGCTTTTGCCAAGGGCATGGAGTGATGGGACGAGGGGGAACGGTTTTAAACTGGAAGAGGGGAGATTGAGATGAGATATTGGGAAGAAATTCCTAATGAGGGTGGTGAGAGCCTGGCCCAGGCTGCCCAGAGCAGCTGTGGCTGCCCCCTCCCTGGCAGGGTTCAAGGGCAGGTTGGATGGGGCTGGGAGCAACCTGGGCTGGTGGAAGGTGTCCCTGCCCGTGGCAGGGGGTTGAACTGGATGATCTTGAAGGTCCCTTCCAACCCAAACCATTCTGTGATTCTCATCCCTCCTCCTCCTCTCTTGATGCGTTCGGTGAAGTGAGATTGATCGACCGCTCGTTTGTGAGGTTAATCAATCTCTTGTTGTCGTGGCTGCTCCAGGCTTGCGGACGATCGGAGTCATCACCAAGCTGGACCTCATGGACGAAGGCACGGACGCCAGGGACGTGCTGGAGAACAAGCTGCTCCCTTTACGCCGAGGTACAACGACCCGCGCAGGCTTCGTGTCGCCCCGTCTCCTCCCCTCCACGACCCTTCCTCTCTCGTGTGGAGCAAGTGGCATTTCAAAGCGAGCTGAAGGGCTTGCTGGTGTCCTCCATGCTGCCCTTTCCTCCACGAGAGGTGGCCGTGGGTGGTGATACGGAGCTGCACAGCCCGGCTTGGTCACCCCTTGGTGGGCTCTGCCCATAGCAAGACCCACCGTGTCCTCTTGCAGGCTACATCGGCGTCGTCAACCGGAGCCAGAAGGACATCGATGGTAAGAAGGACATCAGGGCAGCGCTGGCCGCCGAGAGGAAGTTCTTCCTCTCCCACCCGGCGTACCGGCACATGGCCGACAGGATGGGCACCCCGCACTTGCAGAAGGTCCTCAACCAGGTGGGTTTGGGTCCCTCCACGAGCGTTTTGGGCTGCTGGTGTTTCTGGCGGCGAAGGGACGTCCCGGCGTGGAGGAGGGCGTCTCGGTGACCTCGGTTCTTCCGCAGCAACTGACCAACCACATCCGGGAGACGCTGCCGTCGCTGCGCAGCAAACTCCAGAGCCAGCTGCTCTCCCTGGAGAAGGAGGTCGAGGAGTACAAGAACTTCCGCCCCGACGACCCCACGCGAAAAACCAAAGCTTTGTTACAGTAGGTTGCTCTCGCTCGGGGCTGCGTTCCCGGGGGATTCACCTCTCCCAGTGAGAAACTTCACTGGCACGGAAATCAACTCGCTCTGCTCTCCAGGGCAGTTCAGCCTGGAGAAGAGAAGGCTCCAGGGAGACCTTCTAGCACCTTCCAGTGCCTGAAGGGGTTACAGGAAAGCTGGAGAGGGGCTTTTACAAGGGCATGGAGTGGTGGGACGAGGGGGAATGGTGTTAAACTGAAAGAGGGGAGATTGAGATGAGATCTGAGGAAGAAATTCCTAATGAGGGTGGTGAGAGCCTGGCCCAGGTTGCCCAGAGAAGCTGTGGCTGCCCCCTCCCTGGCAGGGTTCAAGGGCAGGTTGGATGGGGCTTGGAGCAACCTGGTCTGGTGGAAGGTGTCCCTGCCCGTGGCAGGGGGTTGGAACTGAGATGGTCTTTAAGGTCCTTCCAACCCAAACCAGTCTGTGACTCTATGATTCACGTGAGGCTCGTTTGTCTCAGCCGGTGGCTTCTTTCATGGAAGAGCCTGGAATAGCCCCATCGCTAGGGACGAGTGGTGGTGGTGGATGGCTCTGCCACCTCTAATGGTGCTAAGCTGGCACCTGGGAGAGATGCCAGAGGTTCAGGTTGGCCATCAGGAAGCATTTCTTCTCAGCAAGGATCATTAGACACTGGAAGGGGCTGCCCAGGGAGGTGGTGGAGTCACCATCTCTGGAGGGGTTTAAGCCAAGACTGGCCATGGCACTTAGTGCCCTGGTCTAGTTGCCATGGTGGTGTCAGGGCCATGGTTGGACTCGATGAGCCCAGAGGGCTCTGCCAACCTCAGGGATTCTGTGACAAGTGACACCTCTCCCAGAAACATCTGCTGAACATCTCCACTAGCCAGAGTTCCCATCTCACGCTCTGCGTGCATGACCTAAAGCAAACCCTTTGTTGGTGTCGGGGTGTGAAAGGACAGCTTGTGTCCCTGTGTCCCTCCTTGACCTGCCCCTGTGCTCCTCATGCTATGGCAAAAGGGGGATTTTTTGCTCCTGTGGCTCCAGTTGAGGGAACTGGGTGAGCTGTGAGCAGCCCTGAGGAGCTGAGGCAGGGCTGGTGGGGTGGGATATGTGCCCGCCCGTTTCACCCCCTCGCTTCTCCACAGGATGGTCCAGCAGTTCGGCGTGGACTTCGAGAAGCGCATCGAAGGTTCCGGAGACCAGGTGGACACGCTGGAACTCTCCGGGGGTGCCAGGATCAACCGCATCTTCCACGAGAGATTCCCGTTTGAGTTAGTGAAGGTAAAGTTGATGCAGGAACACGTGGGCTGCGTCGGGCAAACCCTGTTCCTGCTCCCTCTGGCCCCGCTGCGACATCCACGTGGAGCTGAAGCCTGGGGCAGCCCCTCAGCCTTTCCCTTCCCGGTGCTCACAGAATCACTGAGGTTGGCAGAGCCCTCTGGGCTCATCGAGTCCAACCATGGCCCTGACACCACCATGGCAACTAGACCAGGGCACTAAGGGCCATGTCCACTCTTGTCTTCAACCCCCCCAGAGATGGTGACTCCACCACCTCCCTGGGCAGCCCCTTCCAGTGTCTGATGACCCTTGCTGAGAAGAAATGCTTCCTGATGGCCAACCTGACCCTCCCCTGGCCAAGCTTGAGGCTGTGTCCTCTTGTCCCAGCACTGGTTGCCTGGGAGAAGAGGCCGACTGTCCACTCCACCCTCCCTTCAGGCAGTTGCAGACTGCACTAAGGTCCCCTCTGAGCCTCCTCTTCTCCAGGCTAAACCCCCCCAGCTCCCTCAGCCGCTCCTCGCAGCTCAGACCCTCCAGACCCTTCCCCACCTTGGTCGCCCTCCTCTGCACTCGCTCCAACACCTCAACACCTTCCTTGAAGTGCGGGGCCCACAACTGGACACAGGATTCGAGGTGCCACAAGTCTCTTGGTGTCAAAAATCTTAACTGGTGCTTTCCCTCCCCGTTCAGATGGAGTTTGACGAGAAGGACCTGCGGCGAGAAATAAGCTACGCCATTAAGAACATCCACGGCGTGAGGCAAGTGTCGGCGCGGGTCCCGCTCTCCTTAGAGCAGATCAGGGAGCCTGGTCATGTTCCATGGGAGCTTTGCTGCCGAGGGAGAGGTGATACGTGTCGTTGTCATCGTGTGGAGACCAGGGTTTGCTGAGAATTGGACGTTCCTTGCCGTGTAGAGGGAATTAAAGGGGTCACCCGGCCACCATGGTGTCACCCCGAGCCATCTGGGTCAGCAGTCCTAGAGAACCCAGCGGAGGCTGCAACGCTGAGCTAAAAAATTGCCCCTCATGGCTTCAGTTCAACCACTAAAATAACCTTTATCTTCCCTCTTACCTCCCCTGGAGCGGGGGGTGACCTTGAGAGACAGGTAGGGAACGGGAGCGAAACCTTCTCGCTGAGAAGGACCCAGGCCCGGGCTGTCGGCGCGTGCTGGGGACGAGCTGCGTGGGGGCTGCTGGGCCCCTCCAGCACAGACCTGGCGGGGGGATGAGGGACCCCGGCGAGGAGCGGTGTTAAATCCAACTCCTGCGCTTGGTGGGGCGAAGGAAAAAGAGATGAGAAGAGAGAAATGTGGAGTTTCTTCTCTTTGCTTTAATGCTCTCCCCAGGAGCCACTCGGCCTGCTCACGCCGCACCCATTCCCCCTAACCACCACCAAAAAGGTTAATTCCCCTTTCCTCTCGCTCCCGTTCACGGCGGGGGGGAAGCAGCACCCGAATTTGAGGTGCTGGAGGGGTTGGAGGGTGCTACCAGGAGGTGGGAGGGCGGAGGTGCCGCCGCTCCATCCCCTCCGAGGGCTCGTGGCAGCCCCGGTGGCGGGGGGAAGAGCGGGGTTGGGCGCTGCCGTGGGTCCCGGGGAAGGAATCGCTCTCCAGGACATGGCTGATGCCTCCAAACCTGATCATCCCTTGTGTTTGTTTTTATTTTTCTATGCCACGTCTCTGCCCTTTCACCCCCCCTGCGGATTCCTGTAGGACGGGGCTCTTCACCCCAGACTTGGCGTTCGAGGCCATTGTGAAAAAGCAGGTGGTGAAGCTGAAAGAGCCTTGTCTGAAGTGTGTCGACCTCGTTATTCAGGAGTTAATCAATACAGTTAGACAGTGTACCAGTAAGGTATTGACCCGGCACTCCAGCCAGCGGGATGGGGAAGCAGGAGCCCTGCTCTGACCTGCCCGCCTCGCCTGGTTTCCCCTCTAAAAAAAAACATCATAAAAGCGATAAAATGTGGCAGCCCCCAAAGAAAATTGGGGATTTTTGAGCTTTGACTCGTGTCTCCCAACCCTGCGCCCGTCCTTGAGTTGAGGATGCCGAGGGGGGATCACCCAGGACATCACCCTTGGGGTGCTGGCAGCATCCCGGAGCCTCCCGGCCACCCCGATGCGCAGGGTCGGGGTTTGTGGGGCCGAGGGGCTCTGGTGGAGCCGGGCAGGCGGGCAGGCTGCTCCCAGACCCCGGCACCTCTTAGCAGCACGATTTTTTCCCCTCAAGCTGCATTTAAACTGCTGCTTCGCTGCACTCTGGGCATCCTGGGAACGTGGAAACGGCACTTTGCAGCCCATGGTCTGTGTAAATCCCACAATTCAACCTCTGCGATTAATAAGCTGCTTGATAACGAGCACATTCGCATTCCAAAAGCTCCCCCCTGCCCCCAATTATCTTTTTTTTTTTCCATGGAAGTGTTAATTACCTTGACGAGGGGCAAGAGCCCTGGATTTAGGGGCACGGTGGCACTGGGTCCGTGGTTGGACTTGATCTTTTAGGTCTTTTCCAACCTTAATGATTCTATGATAAATACAGATAAAATTTGCATATTTAATAATTGGTTTCTTAGAGTGAGTCTTTTTTTAACCTCGTAGCAGCAGCACCAAAAGATGTGCCTTAAACCGAACCGAGGGCAGGAAAAACAGCTCCTCTCCCCTCCCAAAACTTAGTTAATTAAAAAAAATTAATAAATTCAGCTACACACAGGCGAGAAGATGAAAGTACCCACGAGGTTTGGTCCCCAGAGTGCTTCCGTGGAGCAGTTTAAATGCTGAGCTGGTTCTGAGCTGGTAGGACTGGGGGGGCTTTGCTGGCAGGGCAGGAGTTCTCTGCTCTCTTTCCATTTCCAGCCTGGTTGAACTGGGTAAAATGGGAAGAAGCCAACGCTTGCTGCTGGAATTCCTTCCGTCTCCCAGCGTCAGGGAGGCTCTAACCCCAAAATCGAGTGGAAATTCAGTGTTTTCCTACAGCTGGGTCGTAGTAATCCAGGCTAGAGCGCCGCCAGGAGCCTCTCGAGGGTTTTTCCTGCGCTCAGCCCCGTATCCACAGAGCTGGGGCACCCCCTGATGGGTAAAACAGTAAAATCGCTTAAAAAAATTATAAAATTAAAAAACCTGAAGCCACGGGGAGTTTGGGGCACGGGGCTGAGCCTGCCCGTGCTGCCTGCGAGACGCAGGGGAGCCGAGAGGCACCCGTCACCCCCCAGGACCAGGGACACGAAGGGATTTCTCCGGCAGCCGCTGCGGCTTGTTCCTTTGCACCTCACTAACCTGAAGTGTTTAAAAAAAATCTCATTTTTCTTGTCTTTGTTGCTTATTTCCCCCCTCTCCCCCCTCCCTGCCCTGCTCTCCGTTCGGCTCTCGCTGCGCGACGCAGGACGGGGCTCTTCACGCCCGACATGGCCTTTGAAGCCATAGTGAAAAAACAGATTATAAAGCTCAAAGAACCCAGTCTGAAGTGTGTTGACCTGGTGGTCTCAGAGCTGGCCACGGTCATTAAAAAGTGTGCCGCAAAGGTAACGAGCAGCTCTTCCTTCACCCCTTTTTTTCCTCTAACACCTGGAATATATTCGCTCCCAGGACCCGGCCAGCCAACGGGAGTTCAACCCACGAGGTTGTCACTGATTCTGGGGGGACGCCGTGTCCTTTTGACACCCAAAATTGTTGGGAACGCCGGGGAATATGGATGTGGCACTAACTCTGCTTCATGGCACGGGTCCTGCCGAGACGTATTGCACAGGTGTTTGCTTAAAGGCTTAAAAACACCCCTCACGTTGCCAAAATCCTGCCTCGCTTCGCCGTAGCTCGCGCTCCGCGCCGTGAAAACCCAGCTCTGCTCGGTGGGCTCTGAGGGCGGGAGGAAAACGACCAAAAAATTTCCTAAAAAATTGGATTTTGTGCGTTTGACGTTGCTTCAAAGGCCCCAATTCTGCTGATCTGGGGGGATCTGGTGAAGAGAATCGAGCCTGGCGCTTTCTCCCACCCCTGAGCCCCAGTTGTGTCCTGGCAGAGCTGGGGCTCGGTCCCATCTCCCCCCCGTCCCCTTCTCGAGCCTCTCCTGTTGTTGCCCTGGATGCTCCCACGATCCGACCGGCAGCGCTTCTCCCCGGCCTTCTCCCTTTTATTTTTCAGCTTGGTTCCTACCCCAGGTTACGGGAGGAGACGGAGAGGATCGTCACCACCCACATCAGGGAACGGGAAGGCAAAACGAAGGACCAGGTGAGCTCACGGCGGCTTCGGCTCGGCTGGAGGGCGGGGAGGAAGCCCTGGCTGCGAGGACAGATGTTCAATGTCTGTAGATGATCTGGACGTAGGGATGGAGGGCAACCTCAGTGAAGGTGCAGGTGACCCCAAGGGTGGGAGTGTGGATCTGCTGGAGGGCAGGAAGGGTCTGCAGAGGGGTCTGGGCAGGTTGGAGCGATGGGCCGAGACCAATGGCGTGAGGTTCAACAAGGACAAGGGCCGGGTCTGACACTTGGGCCACCACAAGCCCATGGACTTCAAGATGTTGAGGTGTTGGAGCGAGTGCAGAGGAGGGCGACCAAGGTGGGGAAGGGTCTGGAGGGTCTGAGCTGCGAGGAGCGGCTGAGGGAGCTGGGGGGGTTTAGCCTGGAGAAGAGGAGGCTCAGAGGGGACCTTAGTGCAGTCTACAACTACCTGAAGGGAGGGTGGAGCGGACAGTCGGCCTCTTCTCCCAGGCAACCAGCGCTGGGACAAGAGGACACAGCCTCAGGCTTGGCCAGGGGAGGGTCAGGTTGGCCATGAGGAAGCATTTCTTCTCAGCAAGGGTCATGAGACACTGGAAGGGGCTGCCCAGGGAGGTGGTGGAGTCACCATCTCTGGGGGGTTTAAGCCAAGCCTGGCCATGGCACTTAGTGCCCTGGTCTAGTTGCCATGGTGGTGTCAGGGCCATGGTTGGACTCGATGAGCCCAGAGGGCTCCTCCAACCTCAGTGATTCTGTGATCCGTGACAAAGCCAGCCCCTGGCCACCCAGCATCTCCCCACTCGCCATCCCAAAGCTCCCTCTCGCATCAGTGGTCAATGATGTCCCCCAGCACAACCCTGGGGCTCCGTGGCAGCTCTGGTGGAGCCGTGGGTGCTCACCCTTCCCTGTGGGAACTCCTAACCTTGTAAATCCTCCTGCCAGATTCTCCTGCTGATCGACATCGAGCTCTCTTACATCAACACTAACCATGAAGACTTCATTGGATTTGCCAAGTGAGTAATTCACCGGTGAGACGGGTCCTCAAACTCTTATAAACGTGGTTCATGGTCCTGTCCCCCGTTGGCAGAGGAGGCGTGTGGGTGACGTGACCCTTGCAGGGTCACCGCCGTGAAAACCGGTGCAGGAATCTCCCCCATCCCAACATAATTCCCCAAACTGGCACCTTTTGAACCCAAATTCTCTCCGATTTGGGATCCGGGAGCTTCGCTTCTCTGCTTGGTGGTTGAGGGGCTGCAGAGCTGAGCTGCCCCACACCGTCCCTCTGCCTTCGTTAACGCCGCTCGTTAGGGCAGAGAGGGTGACAAGCTGGAGTTGGGTTGTCCAGCCTCAAACAAGCTGCTCGCAGGAGCACTAACGATGAATTAAGGTAATTAAGGCTGTTGCTGCGACGTGGGGGTTTTCTGTGCCCCCTGGGCACGCCGAGGGAAGGCGACACGACTCCTGTCCTGTCCCACACTGGAGCAGAAATGTCCCCCCATGGTTTGAGCCCTCGTGATCCTCTACGCAGGATTTCCTCCTCCTCTTTAAATCCACGTACTCTTCCTCTTTGTTTTCTTTTTCCCCCCCTTTTTTTTTATCTCTCTGCTTTTCACCTTCGTTCACAGCTCCTTCCTCTCCTCCTAATCTTTCCTGTTTTTTCCTTTGAACCATCATCTCACTCTTTTCCTCCGGACTCCTCCGAAACCTTCCCACTCCCCAGCTGTTACACTGAGCAGCACGTGGCGACAGGGTGGGTACCCGCTCACGCAGCATGGCCTGGAGTGGCTGGGGCGGCCCCGCTTGCACCTTCCCCTCCCCACGGGGACCTTTGGGGACACCTCCAGAGCTTCTCCTCCAAGCTCAGCGTTAGGATTTACGCTTGCAGTGGAGCTTCTCACTCCTGTCCAAGATGCCACCGCGCTTGGGCTGGCTCAGACCTGGCGCCTGGCTCCTCTCGTGTCCCCTGGGACGCTCCTCTCAGTGTCCCTTAGCTGTGAGGATCAGGGCAGGCAGGGACCCACCTCCCAAACCCTCCAGCCAGCAGGTCAGGGACGCCCCGGGTCGCAGGGATGGTGGCTGATGCGACCACGGCCCCGCAGTCCCCTTCCCCAGGGAGAAGGACCCCGTTTGTGCGTGTAAACTGGGGCGTCCCGGCGTGATTCTAACTGTTTTCATGGATTTTGTTCCTGCTCCTGACTAACGGTTCCATCCCACGCCTCGTCCCTTGCTCAGGAGAGACAGGTAGCTTTCCCTCTGGTGCAGGTATGCTCTTTTCCCACCTTGGGGGGGGTGGAATTAGGAGGCTGCAGGTGTTTCTTGGACACGGATCCTTCTGGTTCTCGGCCGTGCGGTGGTAGGGGCGCGTCGGCTCGGAGAGAAATCCCTTTTGCATCCACGACCGCTGCTGAGCTGCTTGGTGTCTCCTCTGTGACCTTCCCCCTCTGGATCAGACAGCCCTGGAGATAAGGAGTGCGAGGAAGGAGATAAAGCTGATGGGGCTGGAACGCCCCGTCCCCCTCCCTCTGTCTTGTGTCCTGGGCAAACCTCTGGCAGGGGCTCCTCGGCGTGGGGGGTCTTGGTTGGATGTGACGTGATGGGCTTATTCCTTCGGACTCAACTCTTCCTTGCGGCGTTCCGGGTGGGGAGCGTGTCGTGCTCGTCGCTTGGCTTTGCCTCCCCTGCCTAAAGCTCTTCTCTTTCTCCTTCCAGCGCGCAGCAAAGGAACACGCAGACGAACAAGAAACGGGCCATCCCCAACCAGGTACGGCCGCCGGCTCCCCCCGTCCTCCCTCGCCAGCGGTGACCGGAGCGACCCGGTGCTGCCTTTTGCAGCTCTGAAATGGGGATTTCAACTGACCCCCCGACTCCTTCCTCGAGGGGTGTTTGGTGCTGGGGTTGGAGATGGGAAAGATGGAGCTCTGGCTCATGGAGCTCGTCTAAAAGCACCAGGAATTGGCACGAGCCGGGTGCTGGAGGAGCCCCGTGCCCCGGCGTGGGGCAGGATCTGTCCTAAGCGCCTGGTCCTGCCCCCGTGGATCCAAACAAGCCCTCTGGGGTGGTGGGATGGAGGGAACGGGGTCCAAGAGGAGTTGGAGATGGGAAAGATGGAGCTCCGGCTCATGGAGCTCGTCTAAAAGCACCAGGAATTGGCACAAACCGGGTGCTGGAGGAGCCCCGTGCCCCGGTGTGGGGCAGGATCTGTCCTAAGCGCCTGGTCCTGCCCCCGTGGATCCAAACAAGCCCTCCAGGGTGGTGGGATGGAGGGGATGGGGACCAAGAGGAGTTGGAGATGGGAAAGATGAAGCTCTGGCTCATGGAGCTCGTCTAAAAGCACCAGGAATTGGCACAAACCGGGTGCTGGAGGAGCCCCGTGCCCTGACGTGGGGCAGGATCTGTCCTGAGCGCCTGGTTGATCCAGACGAGCCCTCGGGGGTGGGGGGGTGGAGGGAACGGGGGACCGAGAGGAGCGCGGGGACGTGCCTCATCTGAGGGGGGGTCTTTGCCATCCCGTGTGCACGACAGAGCAGGACTGGAGGTGCCCCCCCCCCCTCACTCGCACGGCGTTAGGTCTCGCGGTGCCTAACGCAGCCGTTGCCTCTCGTTTGGAAAGAATGTAATGAATTATTAACACTGTAAAATTATAATTAATAGCATGTAACTGTTTTTCTTCTGCTGTTTTTCTGCTTTTTCCTACCGTTTTTGTGCTTCCTGCTCTCTCCTCCCTCCCATCACTTCGTTTTTCTTCACTGTTCTGTCTCCTCGTCTCGCTTTTTTTTTTCCCCCCCCCCCCACCCCTTAATTTTGCACACCTAAAGGGTGAGATCCTGGTAAGTACCCACATAGTGTGATAGCGCTGGTAGACGACACCCAGTGATGGACGTGGCCCTGCCAGAAACACCCCCCACCCCTCAAACGCCGCCTCTTGCTTCCCAGAACCGAGTACGCCGACGGCAGGAGGAGGGACAGGATTCCCCGAGGGGCTCCGTGGGCTTGGTTTAGGGGTGGAAATTCACTCTGTCCCCTTCGTCCCCACGCCTGGGCTGAAAAAATAAGGTCTCGGGGCTGATGCCACGACCGTGGGGCTGTCAGCACTGCCTGTGCTCACTGGGAATGGGAACAGGGAGAGCTGGATACTGGGATTCAGGGTGTGAGTACTGGTTTTGCTGGCCCCGGTGGGAAGCAACAAGCCAAAAATCTTGGGGGTTTTTAGCCCGGAGCTGCCTGCTGCCGTGGTGGGATGTGGTTCCCGTGGAGTGGTGGCCAGGGCTGGTCCCTCTGCTGGTGTTTTGGGCCGGGAGGAGCTCACCCCCCCTTGTTTGCAGCCGCTGGGGGTGGGTTATCCCCCCCCCACGCTGCCTTTTTTTGGGCTTGAGGGTTTACCGATGCCGACGGCTGGCACAGAAATGAGAAGCCCCCTCCTTCCGAGGTGCCCAGCTGTGAGCAGCTGCTGGAGGCCAACTTTGGGTGCCCCTCAGCTGCTTCGAGCTTAATTCAGCCCCCAGGGAGGTTTTCCTCGAGCGTACTCACTTCTGGGGCGGCGAAGGCGGCGTTTCCTCCGGACTAAGTTCCCCTCTGCAGCCAAGCGATCCCCTCTGGGGGTGGTGGGGTGGGATGGGGGGGTCCTGGCCCCGCTGCTTCCAGAGAAAATGGAAGTGTCTGAGAGGGAAACAACCTCCAAACCCTCGTTTTGGGGCTTTGCAGCCTTGTGGACCGCAGCTCGGGGCCCTCAGCACCCGAATGTCTCCCTGGGGGAGGAAAATAATTCGTCTCCCGCGGCTGGGAGCGGGCGCTGGGCTGGTGGGTGAAGTTCCCCGGGGTCGGACACCTCTCAGCAGCCCCACGAGGGTCCCGTGCCCGTCACCTCCAGCTGTTCAGACACTTCCATTTTCTTTATACCACCGTCCAGATGTTCCTCCTCAAAGGAAACCTCCCCAGGGGCCCATCTCGTGCCTCCCCCGCGATGATTTCTGCGCAGGGCCGCTCTCCATCACTGGCTGTGCGGACGTGGTCGTGCCGGGTGATGGGAAGGTGGAGAGCTGAGAATTAAGGATGCCAGGGGCCGATTCGGAGCCAGGCAGAGCTCCGAGGGCTCTGGAGGGGGGAAGCTTGCCTGGCTTAGGAGCCCTAAAACCATCCGTGCTCGCAGTCGGTCTTAAAGGAACTTCTCTTCTGTGCTGCTGGGGCTCAGCCTTCCTCCCTCCTCCCTCCTCCTCCTTCTCCTCAACCTGCATTTGGGGATGGAGGAGGAGGTGTCGTGGCTCCTGCCTCTGGCTCTGCAGGGTGCCCTCCCCTCCTCTACCCTTTAGACATCAAACCTTGGCTGGTCTCTGTCGCTCCCCCTCGCAGCTCTGGGTCTCTCCCCAGCCCCGTGCCCTAAAGACAAACCCCCTCCTCCTTCTAACCCCCTCCAAAACCATCCCATAACCCAGCTCCCAGCACTCGCTTTGCTGCCAAACCTCTTCCCTTTCCTCATCCCTCTTCCTCTCAGCTGCTCATCCCCCCCCCTCCTCCTCCCTCCGTTCCTTTAAAACCAGACTCAGTTCAAATTCAGAGTTGATTTTTCAATCCGAATCGGGGTCTGAAACACACCGGAGCGAATCAGAAGGGGAAATCTTTAATTGGACAACCTCTGCCGGCTTAATTTCAGGGCTCCTCCCTTCCCCTCGCCAGAAAAAACCTGTATGAGTTAAGTTTTTAGCTCTAGCTGCCTGCGCCCGCCGGCGCACCGAGCTTTGTCCGTGCCTTAACACGGCGGATTTTGTCGTGGCTTCTGCTCCGGCTTCACCCCGGGGATTAAAGCCCTGCCTCTGTCTCGGGCACGGCTGCTGGATCCCGCACGAGCCACGCCAAACTCCGCGCCTCGCTCGTGTCTAACCCTTCTCTGCTTCGCCGCGAGGGTTGTTGGTTCTCCCTCCCATCCCTGCTTTGGACTGACTTGAATCAAACCCCCCCATAGATGCATTTTTCCCCCACGTCTGCCCGTTACTAACCCGTGTGGTGGTTACTAACCCCTTGGGGTAGGAAAGCCGGGGTCCCCGGGGGCGATTCTCCTACCACCGGCGTCCCGGTGCGGGATGCTCAGCACCTAAAGCATCCCGTGACGCAGGATGAGGCTCACGCACCAGGAGGATGCGTGCGGGTGCGGGGCTGCTGAGCTGGGGGGGTTCACGTGCTGTGGTACCTCTCCCTAAATACATCAGCTCCTGCGGGCGCTTGTGGGGCAGCTCCTCCGCGGCTTTTGGGTCTGTGGCAGCGTCGGTGTTGGCGAGGCAGCTTCTGCCCCGGGGAGCTCGGACCCGGCGCCCCCGGGTGCCCCCGCTGCCTCCAGAGCTGGGTCCCAGCTGGGCTGGGGGTGACGCAGCAGGAGCAGCTGGTTGGGGACCCTCCGCTCCCCGGCGTTACGCGGGAGCGGGTCGTTTGCGGGCAGAGCGGCGTGGTCCTGGCGTGTGGCTCACGGAGCGGCCGGCGTAGCAGCTCTGCAGTAAAACCACGGGGGTGGTGGAGTCCCCATCCCTGGGGGGATCTAAAAGCCGTGTAGATGTGGTGCTGAGGGACATGGTTAGTGGTGGCCTTGGCAGTGCTGGGTTAACGGTTGGACTTGATGGTCTTAAAGGTCCTTCCCAACCCAAAGCTCCTTTCCAAGCATTTCTTCTCAGCAAGGGTCATCAGACACTGGAAGGGGCTGCCCAGGGAGGTGGTGGAGTCACCATCTCTGGGGGGATCTACAAGCCGTGGAGATGTGGTGCTGAGGGACATGGTTAGTGGTGGCCTTGGCAGCACCGGGTTAAGGGTTGGACTTACAGAATCCATGAGGTTGGAAGAGCCCTCTGGGCTCATCGAGTCCAACCATTGCCCTGGCACCACCATGGCAACATGACTTGATGGTCTTAAAGGTCCTTCCCAACCCAAAGCTCCTTTCCAAGTATTTCTTCTCAGCAAGGGTCATTAGACACTGGAAGGGGCTGCCCAGGCAGGTGGTGGAGTCACCATCTCTGGGGGGGTTTAAGACAAGACTGGCCATGGCCCTTAGTGCCCTGGTCTAGTTGCCATGGTGGTGTCAGGGCCATGGTTGGACTTGATGAGCCCAGAGCGCTCTTCCAACCTGATTTATTCTGGTTGCTGGACTGGGTAAGTTGGTCGTTGCTTCTGGGAAGGTGCCCCAAGCTGCTGGGGCTCGCTCGGCCTCCGCTGACCTTTCCCAGCCTCGCTCATGGGCAGCGGCGGCTTTGAAACGACCGGGATGGAGGCAGAGGTCTGGTTTGTAGGCCTAGGTCTGGTTTGTAGGCCCAGGTCTGGATTTAGGTCTGTTTTTTAGGCCCAGGTCTGGTTTTTAGGTCTGGTTTGTAGGCCCAGGTCTGGTTTGTAGGCCCAGGTCTGGTTTTTAGGCCCAGGTCTGGTTTTTAGGTCTGGTTTGTAGGCCCAGGTCTGGTTTGTAGGCCCAGGTCTGGTTTTTAGGTCTGTTTTTTAGGCCCAGGTATGTTTTTTAGGCCCAGGTCTGGCTTTTACGGTGCTCCTGGCACCGCTGTGTGCCAACCAGCACCAGCACCAGCATCCCAGTGTGGGACACCCCAAAACAGCCCCCAGGCTGCTCCCATCCTCCCTTAAACCCAAGACACGCTCTGAACTCCTGCCTCGTCTCATCCCCTTGGGGCTCCTGGAGCTTTTGCTCTCCATCCCCTCTCCCACCCGAGGCCGGGCTGCTGCTGGCTGGCGCCGGCGGGGGGTTAACGTGGAGCTGGGTTGGGCTCAGCGTCACACCGGGGGCTCGCTGCTTTTCTCACCCAGCTTCAGGAGCCAGAGGAGCTCCAGCCGTCCCCCCGCAACGTGCTGCTGGCTTACCCGTGAGGTGGGCGCCTCGAACTCTGCCTGGGTGAGGGTCTTCTGCTGAGGTTAGGGCCTCCTGCGAAGGGTCTAGGTGGGCTTTGGGGCACTTCTCCTCGCTCTCCTCCTGGGGAGCTCCCCTGGGGACCCCGCAGTAGCCTGTAACCTCTTCTTCCTTCCTCCCCTCCGCTCCCCACCGCCGCTCCGCTGCCTCCAGGTGATCCGCAGGGGCTGGTTGACCATCAACAACATCAGCATCATGAAGGGTGGCTCCAAGGAGTACTGGTTCGTGCTGACGGCCGAGTCGTTGTCCTGGTACAAGGACGAGGAGGTACGTACGTGCGACGTGGGGTTTTTTTTGGGGGGGGAGGCTCCTTGGGGTGAGGAGAAAATCAGTGCTGGGGTTAACAATTAGCACCCAGGACTAATTAGCGTTGGCTGGTGGGGGTGCAGGAGCGCGGGTCTCCTCTGGAGGGTGCCCTGCGGAGGTCCCAGACAGCAAATTCTGTGTCTCCAGACGCTCCCCTGGAGCTCGGGATTGTGTAAACACAGATAAACCCGGAGGCAAGCGGAGGTGCTGCGGGGTCCAGGCCTGGGGTGGCCGCGCCACGCCATCCCCCCCCCACGCCCTGCCCCTTTGGGGGAGGTTTTCTTTGTCTCCTTAGCACTGTTATAAGACCTCCAAGAAG